>NW_011888852.1:4830666-4839085 GCF_000151845.1 Pteropus vampyrus | reverse complement strand
TAGTTTATATTAAACTATAGTTATCTATGACAATAGTTTCCTTCTGGAGCAGGTCCTCTATCTAAATTCTTTTAGGCAGGGTTAGGGAGGGTTGGGGGGGGGTGGAGATCAAAGACTTTTCCTGAGTCTTCCTTCTCTTAAAAATAACCAGGATGAGACAGTAAGTAAAAAAAAAAAAATGGTTTAGATGATAGAGGCTCTGTTCATCCCTCTGGCAACCAAATTAAACTTGTGACAGAAACAAGGAGCAAACAGCAATGAAAATTGCCTGGGATCTAGAAGAACAAGGCATACAACTAGGGAGAAATCTAAGAAAGCATCTTGCAGGGGCAGAAGGTAGGACGGGACGAGGCTGCAAGGCTGCTGGGTCTCAGCGGCTGAGTGGGACACAGGCGGTAGCAGCAGAAGTGGCAGATGCCTCTTAAAGGGGCCGTGTCCAAGAGCGGACTTTCGGGGTGACAAATCTGCTTGCTCTGAGCACCAGCACCAGTTAAGCTGTGCACAGGCAGCACCAGGGACTTACAGGAGAACACTGAGCTGTCGGAGTGAGGGCTGAAGGGAGGCTTGCTCTGTACAGAAGTGCTGGCAGTAACCATTTGTTCCTCTGTTGAGCCCACCCCCATCCCAGTGCATGGAGTCAGCCTGCCATAGCTGAGATATCATGGAACTGGATAACAGCAGATGTTCCTCCCAGAGGATTCCCTGAAACTCTGCCTCCCCCAACTCGTGGCCCCCCACAAGTCACATCCAGTTATGTCCTCAGCAAGTCTGGTGCTCCTTGCTGAGTCAACTCCAAGACTCACACTAGTGGTAGCTGGCCTCAGTTTCTGGTGTGGTTTCTTGAGGAAACTATAAGCACAGTATCTGTGGACTGCTTGCTGAAACTCAACGGGTGGCCCTGGAAGGGCAGAGGCTGGGGCTAAATTTGGCCTGCAGCTGAACCTGTCTCAGGACTGTGCCACTGGATGTCTACTACACAAAGCCATGCTAATAAGACCAGGAGACTTAAGAGCTTTGCTTAGTACATAGAAATAGACACGGAAAGGCAGCCAAAATAGGAAGACAAAGAAGCAGAAACCATATGAGAGAACAGAACTGAGATCCAGAAATAACGGAGTCAAGCAACCTAACAGACGCAGAGTTCAAAACACTGGTTATAAAGATGCTCAATGAACTTTTGGGAAGGGTAGATGAATTCAATGAAAACTTCAACAGAGAGATTAAAAAATATAAAAATGGAAATTATAATGAAGAACACATTATCTGAGATGAGAAATATATTAAATGGAATAAACAGAGTGAATAAAGAAGAGAATCAAATGACCTATGTAGAGGATGGGAAAGCCAAGGAAACTCAATCAAAATGGTAAGACAAAAGAAGCCAAGGCTATAATAATAATTTAAGGAGCCTATGGAACACTATAAATATAAAAATATTCGTGTAATAGGGGTACTGGAAAAAAAAAAGACGTTGAAGAGCTATTTGAAGAAATAATGATGGAAAACTTCCCTCACCCGTTGAAGGAAATAGACATACAACCCCAGGATGCTCAGAGAGTCCCCCAAACCAGGAACCTAAAGAGGCCCACACCAAGACACATCATAATTAAAATGCCAAAGGTTAAATACAAAGAGAGAATCTTAAAAGCAGCAAGAGAAAAGCGATTAGTTACCTACAAGGGAGCACCCATAAGACTGGCAGCTGATTTCTCAAAAGAAACTATGCAGGACAGAAGGGTTTGGCACAAAATGTTCAACATGAAGAAAACCCAGGATCTATAACCAAGAATACTTTATCCAGCAAAGCTATCATTCAGAGTCGAAGGACAGATAAAGAGCTTCCCAGACAAAAATAAGAAATTTATCACCACCAAGCCAGTATTACTGGAAATGGAGGGACTTCTTTAAGAAGAAAAAACATGTATCAAAAACAGGAACAAAGAATGGTAATAACTACATTCCTATCAACAAGTACCTCAAATGGAAAAGAATTAAGTGCTCACACCAAAGACAGAGTGGCTGAATGGATAAGAAAATAAGACCCCACATATGCTGCCTACAAGAGACTCACTTCAGATTAAAAGACACACACAGACTAAAAGGAAGGGGAGGGAAAAAGATACTGCCTTGATGGACCCAGAGGGTACTGTGCTGAATGAAATGAGTTGTATAGAGAAAGACAAATATGGCACGATTTCACGTACATGTGGCATCTAAAGAACAAAATCAATGACAACAACAAAAGTGGAAATAAACTCATAGATTCAGAGAATATTTTGAGGGATACTATATGGAAGGAGGTTGGGGAGAAAAAAGAGGGCAAAGGGATTGAGAGGTACAGGTGGATGGTTGCAGAGTAGACATGGGGATGTAGAATATAGCATGGGGAAGATGGTTAATAATGTTGGAATTAATATGTGATGGGAGGAGGGATGCTAGATTTGGTGGGGTGATCACTTTGTGAGTTGTGTGGATCTCTGATCAATATGCTGTACGGCTGAGGCTAGTGTGTTGTATGCCAACTATAATCGAAAAAAAAATCTCATTGAATTGAACAATGTAAATGCAGGCAACTCGTTGTCTATTATAGTTAAATAAAGATGGGAAAAAAGTTAAAAAAAATTTTAAAAATGCCTGTTAACTCCAGGATGACAGATATGTCTTCCCCATGTAGTGCTGCTGCTGGTGGTTTAGACTTCATGCCCTAGGACTTGGTCCTTTCTGGCTAGCATATGGCTCAATAAACCCTTTCTTTCAGAGAGCTCTAGCCCATTAAATATTTTCTTTAACAGAACTCTCAGGGAACTTCCAGTAGCTTAGTATATATGGAGAGCAGGGTGTGTGTGGGAGGATAACTATAACAAGAAAGGAAGGGCTGGATCACCACAACGAGGAATCAGGATTTCAGAATGAAGGCAATGTGCACGTGTGCTTGTGCTGTTTTGCAGACGTGTGTGCATGCGTCATGTGTGTGTGATCACTGAAAGATTTTCAGTACTAAAAGAATTTTAAGCAAATAAAGATTGGATTTGTTTTTAGAAAGATTGGGCTAATGATCATGTTAAAGATGGATTAGACTAGAGAGGAAACAAGCCTTAATACAGTTAGGAAGACCAGTTTAGAGGTCATTAGTAAATTCAGGCTAGAAAAGAGGAATGCCTGAAAAAGTTGGGGGCACTGGTAATAGAGAGGTAATAGAAGGCAAATTCAGGAGCTACTTCTTTGGTTTCTGTTGATGGCTCAAATTCTCAAGCCTTCAACCCTTTTTTCCCATCTATTCCCTTAGTTACTCAAGGCTAGAAGTCCAAACAAACTCTTCTACCTTAAAATCCAGCCCAGGTGATTGGTTTGCCCATCTGTGATGTTACTTAAGCAGCTGCTCACAGGAAACAGGCCTCCCGTAGTTAATGGTGTAAATCCTTCCCTGAGCGCCTGCTGTGCTAGGCTTTGTGCAGAGGGACACGGAAATGAGTGAGACATACTGCTCACCCTCTGCAAGCTGAGTGGGAGAGGAAGACAGGCAATCAAACTGAGAAACTCCATAAAGTACGTTATGGCAAAGGCATATGAGACCGAGTAATGAAGAGTAGGTGCTCAATAAATATTTGTGACTTCAAGGAATCAAAGAAGTGCTGTTGCAATGCAATATGAAGAAGAGATGCCAAACTGCTTGGCTTCACAGAAAGAAAGACATTTGAGCTGGGTCTGGAAGGGTGAATGTGTGGTTGCCAGAGAGCGCAGGGAGAGCATTCAACAAAGACATGCATAGTCAGCTGTGAAATTATTTTTCTTTTTGAAATCTAGCTTAGGTCCACAGCTATACTCTGTTACCTAAATTCAGCCTTCTGATTAGGCAGGAAGGAAATGATTTCAGTTTGAAGGCAGAGACATAAATAATCTCGGAAAACCAAAAATATAAATGCTATTTATTTCTGGTTCTTCTGTTAATATATAATTAACGTTTAGAATAAAAATCCAGTGGGAAGCTGATTCTAATATTTGAAATGATTGAAGAAACAGATTGAGGAGTCTACGAAAAGCTTGGATCTCCTTTGAGCATATGATGAACAGGACTTTAATAGTTAAAGAATCTCAAGTTCCATTTCTTTCTATGTCAGCCATGTCTCTCCTAAATGAGTCAGAAGTATTTAAACAGGCACTAAATGTATGTCGCCCTGAAAAGGTGACTTTTGAAGTCATGGAAAGGCTTTCAGGCAATGTGAACACATGAATTTAGTCCAGACTAGCAGATGAAATAAAGGAGTTGGGGATGACTGAAGCTTAAAGTTTCCACAGCCATAGCTCCCACATCATTTCTTCTTTTTAGTTTTTTATCACACTTAAAATAGCACATGGATTCCAAACCAACTGCACATATCTTGAGAAAGCAGCGAAAACCTACCAGAGGCAAACATTAAATTTTGGTTAACACTGAATGAAGTTATAGATGCTTCTTTCTGACTCAACCGGTTATAGAGTTGCACTTGCTAAAGATGTAATGTGAAAACTGGGTTTGTAGAAAGAAGTTTAGTAACTGTTTCTTCAGTTGCTGACATTGAAGTGGAGATAAACCACTTTGGCCTCAAAGCTAACAGATAGGTTCATACTCTACCATCGAGGGCTCAGTATTCACGTCTTCTACCTGCTTTGCCCTTCCGTGGGTTATGTAGAGAATACTGAAATAAATTTAAGGTATATTTCCAAAGAGACCACAAGGAACAAAGAACAATTAATAATACCCTACCCCTCTAAAATATTACCTAATTTTGACACTGTCTGCCATTGGCAGAAAGAGTACTCAATGGGGACTGGTAGAGTTAGAGAACTCTCTGGAAATGGTAGAGCTCTCCCTGGCCCTGGAGGGATGGAGAAGGAGTCAGGAGAGGGAAGGAAGGCATTCCAGCTGGTAGGGGAATGGGGACAGGACAGGGCTGGCATCGGAGCAGAGGTGAGAATGGCCTGTACAGGGAAGAGGTGGTTCTGTTCATGAGGTGGGTTCCTTGGAGCACAGGAGTATAAACAAGTGGGAATGGAGCCCAGTTCTGAAGGTTTTAAAAGCTGTACAAAGGGATTAAGAGGAGGTAAAAGGCAGTAGGAACCATCACACATTCTTGAACAAGGCCTCAAAATGGTAAGTAATGTATGTGTTTGAACGATTTATCTGGCAGTGTAGTAAAGAATGAATTAGACACAGAAGAAAAGTTTGGAAATTGTAACATTTTTCCAAGTTGTTCAATTCCAGTTGGCCATGTGGTGACAATCGAAATGGGGAGGGAAAGAAATTATTTTATTACCTCTTATTATACAAATATCACTCTTTGAGGAAAACCCTGGTGGTGTGGGGGGTGGGGATTTGAGAAAAATAGTTTCTTAGATTAGGAATCTAGGAAAATAGCTAAACAAGTTTATCCATTGAACAATTTGGGAAATGTCAGTATTCTCCAGTGTTCAATAACCTGTAGGAGCAGATGTGTCCTTCGAAAATGGCTGGCTTTGCATTCTTGTCAGTGGAAGCCTAGGCAGCAGTGTGATATTTCAACTGGAATAAAGAAACCGATGTGCATAGAAATGCAGACTTTCTAAGTCGGAGAAGGAAACTTAAATCCAGAGGGAAATGAGATGTCTGGAGTTTCTGTGATAGCTGCGCCGTGCAGAATCTGCTCTTATCTGGGGGCGATACCTAAATTCTCTACACATTTACATTTTTTGATATAGCCATAGGATAATAGGCCTGTATAATTATACTTTAAAAAGAATTTCCTAACATTTCCTCTCCTTTCTTCCTATGGCCTTTACAGTCACCCATTGGGTTAATACCAAGTTAGAAAAGCAAATTTCCACATTTCATTCTTATTTTTATGTATCATACCTTTTAGTTACCCATGAATGTATCTTATGTTGTAGCAGCATTAGAATCTTCATCATATTTGAAAATAACCTAATTTCTATAATGCTCAGTAATCAACTTCCTTTTTCAGGCATAATGTTAAACTATCAGTGGTGAAAGCTCATGCCATTCTCAGTGAAAAGTCAAGAGAAGGCCATCTTAGCATTTCTAATATAAACCATTGTTGATGGCCAAAGTTCACCTTAGTTTAGTAGATATTATCTTTTAAATACAATTTTATAACTGTAAAATTAAGGAACCCTGATGAGCTATATTTTGATAATGCCCTGAATATAATTTCATTCATTTCATCTACAAACATTTGAGTGGCTTCTCTATTGTGAGCAGCATGTTCAGTGTGATCCCATTTGACAGGAAGAGGGGGCCCTCCTCTTGTCCAGGGCTGATCTGAACCGTCTGCACTCTGGGTTTCCTTTCCTCCCACCTTCTCTGGGGTCCTTTTTTTTAAAAAAAAAAATTTATTAATTTTTTTTTATTCTTTATTTTTTTTAAATTAAGTTTATTGGGGTAATATTGGTTAATACAATTATATAATTTTCAGGTATATATTATTATTTGACATCTATATATTCTATTGTGTGATTACCACCTAAAGTCCAGTTTCCTTCAGCTACCATATATTTGATCCCCTTTACCCACCTCCCCTGCTCCCTACCCCCCAAATTTGACCCCCTTAACCCTGCCTGCCTCCCCTCCTCCCCCACTCCACTAGTAACCACTATTGTATAGTCCTCTGGTAACCACTAGTCTATAGTCCATGTCCATGAGTCTCTGTTTTTTTGTCCTGCTCATTTGTTGCTTTTAGGTTTATATCCCACATATAAGTGATATCATGTGATTTTTGGCTTTTTCTGTCTGGCTTATTTCGCTTAGCACAATTATCTTGAGGTCTATCCAGGTTGTTGCAAATGGCAGTATTTCATCTCTTCTTATGGCTGAGTAATATTCCATTGTATATATGTACCACAGCTTCTTTAGCCAAACATCTATTGTAGGACACTTTGGTTGCTTCCATGTCCTGGCCACCGTGAATAATGCTGCTATGAACATTGGTGTGAAAATATCTTTTTGGATATGAGTTTTGATTACAGTTGCTTTGTAGTATAATTTGAAGTTGGGCAGACTGATGCCTTCAGCCTCATTCTTTTATTCTCAGGATGGCTTTGGCAATTTAGGGTCTTTTGTGCTTCCATACAAATTCGATGATTTTTTGTTCTATTTCTTTAAAAAATGCCGATGGGATTTTGATGGGGATTGCATTAAATCTATATAATGCTTTAGGTAATATGGACATTTTAACTATGTTGATTCTTCCAATTCAAGAAAATGAAATATCTTTCCATTTCTTTGTATCTTTTTGATTTCTTTTAATAGGGTCTTGTAGTTTTCATTATATAGGTCCTTCACATGTTTCGTTACATTTATTCCTAGGCATTTTATTCTTTTTGTTGCAATTGCTAAAGGAATTATTTTTTTCCACTTCTTTTTCTGATGCTTCTTTATTAGAGTATAGGAATGCTATGGATTTTTGAACGTTGATTTTGTATCCAGAAACTTTATTGTATTTGCTTATTGTTTCTAGTAGTATTCTCATGAAGTCTTTAGGGTTTTCTATACAGAGAATCATGTCATCTGCAAATAATGACAGTTTGACTTCTTCATTTCCTATTTGGATGCCTTTTATATCTTTCTCTTGCCTGATTGCACTTGCTAGGACCTCCAATATTATATTGAATAACCGTGGGGACAGTGGACAGCCTTGCCTTGTTCCTGATCTTAGAGGGAAGGTTTTTAGTTTTTCACCATTAAATATAATGTTGGCTGAGGGTTTGTCATATGTGGCCTTTATTATGTTCAGGTACTTTTCTTCTATACTGATTTTGTTAAGTGTTTTGATTATAAATGGATGCTGTACCTTGCCGAAGGCTTTTTCTGCATCTATTGATATGATCATATGATACTTATTTTTTAATTTGTTTCTGTGGTGTATCACATTAATCAATTTGTGTATGTTGAACCATCCCTGTGCTCCTGGGATGAAGTCCACTCGATTGTGGTGTATAAACTTTTTAATGTGTTGTTGCATTCGGTTTGCTAGTATCTTATTTAGGATTTTTGCATTTGTGTTCATGAGAGATATTGGTCTGTAGTTTTCTTTTTTTGTGTTATATTTACCAGGTTTTGGTATCAGAGTAATATTGGCCTCATAAAATGAGTTGGGAAGTACTGCCTCCTCTTCAATTTTTTGGAAAAGTTTGAGGAGAATAGATATTAAATCTTCTTGAATGATTGGTAGAATTCACTGGTGAAGCCATCTGGTCCTGGACTTCTACTTTTTGGGAGGTTTTGATGATTGTTTCAATTTCCGTACGCTGATTGGTCTATTTAGATTTTCCAGATCTTCTTGATTCAGTCCAAGAAGATCGTATTTTTCTAAGTACCGGTCTATTTCTTCTAGGTTATTATATGTGGTGTTATATACTGTTTCATAGTATTCTTGCATGATCCTTT
>NW_011888852.1:4824922-4830616 GCF_000151845.1 Pteropus vampyrus | reverse complement strand
AAGAAGATCGTATTTTTCTAAGTACCGGTCTATTTCTTCTAGGTTATTATATGTGGTGTTATATACTGTTTCATAGTATTCTTGCATGATCCTTTGTATTTCTGTGATGTCAGTTGTAATTTCCCCTCTTTCATCCCTGATTTTGTTTATTTGTGTCTTTTCTCTTTTTTCTTTAGTGAGTCTAGCCAGGAGTTTGTCAATTTTATTAACCTTCTCAAAAAACCGGCTCTTTGTTGCATTTATTTTTTCTATTTTTTTTTTTTTGTTTTCAATTTCATTTATTTCTGATCTAATTTTGATTATTTCTTTCTTTCTGCGGTATTTAGGCTTCATTTGTTCTTCCTTTTCTAATTTTTTAAGATGAAGCATTAGGTTGTTCATTTGGGCTCATTCTCGTTTTTGGAGATAGGCTTGTAATGATATGAACTTTCCTCTTATGACAACTTTTGCCGTGTTTCTCTGGGATCTTTCAAGGGTCGATTAACTAAACTATTCATTCAGTCATTCAGCAAACATTTCTGAGACTCTATACACAGCCCTCTGTTAGGTCTGGAGGTAAAGAGGTAAAAAGAGAAACCCGGACCAGCCGTGGTGGATGGAGTTTGGCATTCAGTGGCGGAAGGCTGTCCCATCTCTGGTCCGTCCTCTGTCTCTCTACTCCACCAGACTTCTCCTCAGCCCCACATGACCCAAGCCCTCGCACACAAAAAGTAAAAGGCACTGCGGTTCTCCCTCACACTTGCTCCTGCTTTGCAGTCTTTAGTCACGACACTGTGTTCTCCTGGTCCTTCTCTTGCTTTTCGGACAGCTCCTTCTTCATCATTTCGTGGACTTCTTAAAGTGCATAGTTTTTTTGTTGTTGTTATTGTTGTTATTGGCTCACCCCGAACTTCAGTGGTCATCCTTTCCTCTTTTGATTTGTACTTAATCCCCAGGGCTTTCATTCAGGCCTCAGCCCTTTCCAAGTGCCCAAAGGAAGGACTTACAGAGACATTGAAATCAGGATCTCGGAATTCATTATGTCTGACCATGCAAACCTACTTCCCACCTTCCTAGTTCTTATCTCAGTTGATGATATCACCTCAGTTACACGGTCTCCTCCTTCTCTGACTCATAGCTCTTATTACATTGCTTTGCAGCAAGTTACCACCAGTATAATCTTGGAATTGATCTCTCTGAATCTCTCTTTCTTCCTCTGACAGACAGAGCTAATAATTCCAACCACCTGGAGTTATTGTGAATATTATATATAACATTTTACATCATGCCTGACACATAGCAGACACTCCGTATGTGTTTGTTTCTTCTTTTTCATTTTTCCTTCTCCTTCTTTTCTTCTCTCCCACCAGACTGTGAGCAACCTGACAACAAGGTCTGTGTCTTCCTTATTTTCTATGCAGAGTAATTGTTTAGTGAATCACAGAACCTATATAACGGGGACCTAAAATATGCAGACCCTCTAAATCTGTATTTGAGGCTGCCAACCTTTCAGGCTTCTGTATTCTTAGTGTCAAAAAGTACAAACAAGTACAAATTTAGGATAAACTCTATACAGTGATTGCAGAAAATATTCATTAAGGGTTTTACATTGGGTGTGTTTTCACAAACCATCTGAAACCTTTATTAATGTATTCAGAACACAATCAGCAGCCTACAAAATTAAGGGCTTTTGTGCCCTTAATTTTAATGGAGCCTTATTTTTTCATCAAATTTGCATTACATCAGATGTCAAGGTATAAATTCTTTTTGATAAAATACCATCTTTATCCCGTGATGGCGGGGCAGGCGGGTGGGGAGAGGTATCAAAACACTGAGTACTAATAGCACACTTCCTTTGTGAAGAATTATTTGTTGTAGCTTAACATTCACTATGACATCGTGGCCAAGCATGGCTGAATTGTGGTCTCTCCCTGAAGAAAAATAACTCTAGATACCTGCAGCTTATAAGCAGGCACCTTCTGATTATGCAGAGATCTGTTTAATATATATATTTTTAAAATTTAATTATTGTGTGGTGTGTAGTGGCTAATTGCATTCAGTCTGCTTTGAGTAAAAAGATTTGCTCTTTTAAGAAGGCAGGTTGCAAGCTGCTGAGTCACTGAGCTTCCTTTGACTAAGAGAAAATGGGTTCAAAGGAGCATTAGTGATAGCTGGGGGCACACACAGCCCATAGCAAGGACGTGGAGTGGAGAGCGTCATACTTCTCTAGCCTCAAAAGAAGCATAAAGGAACAAGTCCAAAGCTGTGGGCAGCACACAGATCCGAAAGTTCAAACACTAAAAGAGGCTATGCTGAGTTACATGCAGTTAAATGACTTGGAAAAACTATTTAAACTAACATCCTTTTCCCCTGCTTTCACATGGTTTACCAGGTATCGTATCATTTATAAATGAACATTTAAAAGTGATTTTTATTTGGTTTGTTACTCTAAATGAATTTTGTATGGAAATATTGATGTGCATAAGGAAAACTTAATTTTATTTTTCTTAGATTATTAATCATTCATTTGTGAATTTTTTTTTTATTGAGGATACCTTATGTGCTGGGCTCTGGGTTGTGATGCTAACTTGCAGCCTTGCTTTCAAGGAGCTCAGAATATTACATCTGAGGGGAGACAGATGAATTAACACAATGACGAATGCTGTGTATTCCACCAACAGGGAGCAGTATGAAACTCACAGGAGACACCCGACCTGGTCTGGAAAGGTCGTGAGGACCCTAAAGAATACATATGATCTAGCCAGGCATCAGGGATAAGGAGAAGAATTGATGTTTTCACACCGAAAGAGCAGCATGTGCAAAGATCTGGGGTGGTGGGAAAGAGGGGTAGGGGAGAGAGAGAGAGAGAGAGAGAGAGAGAGAGAGAGAGAATGAGAGAAGAGAGGGAGACTGAAAATCCTTCCTTCCACACTGGGGTGGGTGGAGAATGTGGGCAGGATTGAGTGGTATGGCAGGGAGAGAAGGCTGTGATAGCATTAAGAGATACAGAACAGGAACAGTGTCTGAAGGCTTTGTAACTAACTACTGAAGAGAGGTTATCTTTATTCTGAGTTCTGTAGAGAGCCACTGAAGGAAGGGACATGATTGATCAGATTTGTATTTTCTTAAGATTGCTTTGGCTGCAGATTGGAGAATGGATTGGAGGGGGATGAAAGTGGAAGCTGGAAGACCAATTAAAGATTGGAGTTAGGAGGCCTGAAACATTAAGGAGAAAGATGGGCAAATTCAAGAGATCTTTGAAGATCCAACGGTCAGGATTTTGTGGCTGTTTGAACATAGGGTAGGCAGTAGGAGGAGTCAAGCACCATCAATACAAGAGAGGGAGCCAGTTGGGGGAAGATGAGGAATTTCGATTCTGGTGTGCTGAGTTTGGGGCAGGAGGTAGTTGGATTGTAGGTCAACTGAGAGTCATCAGCGTGAAGATAGAAATGACTGAGCGGGAGTGGATGTGATTGTGTGGAATGAAAAGAAAAGAAGACCGGTAACAAATATCTGAAAAACACTAACATTTAAAAGAAGAACGAAGAAGAAAAATGCAGAGAAAGGGTAGGAAAGCAGTGGATAGAGGAGAGTTGGTGGTGGTGGGGGGGGCGGGGATGGGGCCTTAAAAACAAGGGGAAGAGAGTTTGGAGGAGAAGATGTTTACCATTGTGTCAAATGCTGCAGGAAGTTCAGATGAGGAAAGTGATGAGACCTGTCCATTGGATTTAATGACAAAGAAGTCAGTGGCGACCATCAAAGAGCATAGCGATTTCAGCCAATGGTCTGTGTGTGTGTGCGTGTGTGTGCACGTGTGTGTGTATGTGTGTGTGTGCACGTGTGTGTCTGCACGTGCTGAAACTGGTCTGCAGTAGGTTGAGGAGTGAGTGGAAGCAGAGAAGTAGAGTCAATTCTTTCTATTCTTTCACAGAATCTAGATGACAAGGGGAGGAGATAGTGAAAGCTCTTTTGGACAATTTGCATCAGCTCACTCAAGTGCCCCCTTAAGGACCCGCCTCTGTAGACAGGATAATTTTCCTCAGTACCTGCTCTGCTCACTCCTGGAAACCTTGGCCTCTCCTTCCTTCCTGAGCCCTGTTCCCAAGGCCTTGACATCATCCCTACTCGCTCGCTCTCTTACAACCTAAGTTAGAACCAGGTGTCAGTGCCAAGCTGATTGAGAAGGGAAGGTTTCGATGGTGAGACGCCCAGTTGGGAAAATGTACAAGAGGCCAACATGAGAATATAATGGCAGGCACCAACTTTATTGTGGGGAGCGCACTTCTGATGCAGGAAGTTCAGTTCTATTGTGGGGAGCACGCTCCTGCTTCTGCTCTTCTCCTGCTCCTCTTCTTGTGCTCCTCTCTTGCTCCCCAGGGGACCCCATCGCTCCACACATATCAGAGTACAATAATGGCATTCGGCCACACATGTGTGATGCAATAAGCTAAATTATGTTTACATATTTTAGGCGCAGGCTCCCTACTACACTAATGTAACACTCTAAATCCAGGGTCCTATTGCTAGCCGTGAGCCTGGATCACAGCCAGACCTGGAACCAGCCAGGCCTGGAACCCACAATCCACTTCTATAGGGTCGTGGCACAGGATCTAGCCCAGAGGGCTCTACCTTGGGCCCACAATCCATTTGCCATTCCAGGAGCGGCTTAGCCCCACAGGGCATCACCCCTAGGGTTCTCTTTACCCGCCGTCTCTCTGGGTGCTGCTCAGCACACCAGGGACATTGTGACATGGCAGCTCGTGCTTGTGCCTGGTTCAGTGATAGCCCCCATCATTTCACTACCTGTTCCATGGTACGAGTCATCTGTATACCAGGCATCCTCAGGAATGGGAGTCTGACTCTCTACAAAGGGACTCGGTGTCTCCCATCTCAGCAGGCTCTGCCAAGAGCTCTGCTTAGAACAGCACTGGTCCCAATAGGGGGTGCAGTTGACCTGACAGGGAGCTCACAGAACACTGTGCCTACTGCTCCAGGCACATCCCTCCACTTGGACAATATGGAGGTCTGGGCAATTCCATACAGGGAGTCTTCCCTAAGACTGTAGCCACCCCTCCACAGGGTATGTGGACTGCATGTTTACAGGATTAGGGACAATGATAGCCTCACTGCCCAAGAGGGCTGCATACATGGCAGCCAGTTGCTTCTCTAACAGCGAATAGAGAATATCGATTTCCATGCTTTTCCATAGTTGAGACCAGAAGCCTATCGGTACCTTCCAGGAACCATGCTTCTGCCACAAGCCCCATCCAAACCCTGTATCATCCACTTGCACTGTAAGCAGGAATGGGAGGGTTGGATCTACCACACATAGAGCTTAGGCTTGTGCTACAGCTTGCTTTGTAACCTTAAAGGCCTCTTCTATCTTGGGGGTCAAATCCCACTGGGCACCCCGTCACACTAGATGGTGCAGAGGTCACATCAAGGAGGCCAAATGGAGAATGAACACTCTCCAAAACCCCGGCAGTCCTAAATAGGTTTGGAGCTGCTTCACAGTCTCAGGTCAGGGATATGCCTGTATCTTATCAATCACCACCTCCAGCATTACTTTCGTCTTACATGACCAGAAAACTCCCAAGAATTTGACAGAGAACCCAGGTCCTTGGACCTTGTCCTCGTTGACGGCCCAACCCCAGTCTGCGAGAGCTTCTTGTAGGCTGGTCGCTGCTGCTTCCAGTTCTGTTAAGAGAATCAGAG
>NW_011888852.1:4810229-4822142 GCF_000151845.1 Pteropus vampyrus | reverse complement strand
GTTAACCAATGTCACCATAAAAATCATATTAATTAATTAAAAAAATAAAAATAAAAATGCTACTTTCATACATGATGACATTCTTTGACTAAGTTTTTGTGTCAAATTTAGATACTAAGTGTGTCATTAACATAGGAAGAAAGAGTGATAACAAGATTAGAATGAAATATGACTGTATTTTAGTTATATTTTGGAACAGAGGTAGTACTGAGAGTAAGAAAAAGTCATGCCATCACCAAAGCAAATCTGATCATTCTAAATGTTTTTTGAAAAATTTATATCAGATAGTGAGCTGTGTCACAAATGATTGGACTATGAATATTGATTTCATAAATCAATTTCCTCTTCCAGTATTTTTTCATGACAATGTAATTGAAAACTAGATTTTGTGGAGAAACTTTTGAAGTTTGCTAGGATCACGAGTCAGAACAGTTTGAAGGAGCCCAGGGTATAGAAGAACAAGCCACAGGTGTCACTGATTCTGAGCACAGCGCAGACAAGTCCCTAAGTGAGAGGGCTGCCCACTCCCGGAAACAGCCGAAGAAGCCAGTGGAATCCCTGGAGAAGAGGAATGAACCTTGGGGGTTAGTGAAGGACGGCATCAGAAGGATGGGGGAGAGAGGATGTAGTGGAACATATTATCCTCACATGTTGGAGGGAACACAAATCAGGAGGCAGCAAAACCTCTCAAGTGGAAAAAGAATTCAGGCAGACCTATGGTTTTCATTCAGCCTTATAAAGAGTGTAGGATAAATTGTCTGCAGGGGCCCCGAAGCAAAGAGTACAAACAAGCTTGAAACACTTTGATATTTATACAAAATAGCTGACTGAGAGCTGCACTATCACTGACTGACAGAAAGAGATTTAAAGTCTTAAAGATGCCAGGTTTACTGAATAAGATCCTCCTTCCTGTTCAGCAATTTATTGGATTCATTGGCTTATTACTACTTTCCTCATGTCCTCATGAACAGTCTCATGGCATATGGTATGTCCTCCTTTATAAACTACTTCTCAATTCAAAAACTCAATGATGCAAGCTGTGGTCACACATCTTTCAGTCTGACTTCTTTCACTCACTTTTCTAAGTAAAATATTTGCTATAGCATCCATGATGAAATAGGCATATGGGAAGATCTTTAGGAGGCCTTCGATTCAAGTTGTTTCCATCGGATGTTTAGATGATGCCAGAGAAATCACTGTGGATCAGTTCTCCTCACAGGTTTAAGGGTTCTAACGCCGTCCTTCCTCCGGGAGGAGAAGGAATTTGTTCCTGCATGGCTGGTCTGTCCTTTACTCTCTTACTCATTATACGAACATTACTAAGCCACCCCATGTGCCAAGAACTGGAAAAAATAAGACTTTAAAGTTTGCAAGCACTTTTGTGTATATTATTATTCCAACTTTAAAATAAACTCACGAAGCATATGATAGTGTCATTTCCATGCTAATGAGTGCTCAGCAGCCACCCCCAGTTACAGGACACTGCCCAAACCTAATGCAGCATACATGGCCTGGTTTAAGTCCCATCTCTGGAACAGCCCTAAGAGCAATTTTTTTTTGTCGTGGGGCTATCAGCTGGAAGTTCACCCCTCAGATCCTCGGAGATAGAGGTGTGTGTGGTAAGGCGGAGAGGAGGTACGGCCTCCTCAAGCAGGGCCACTCGTCCTTGGTTTTGGATTTCAGGCTTCCTCTTACCAACCTCTAAAAGTGCCCCAGGAGGTATAGAGTTACAGGCTCTGAGACGCAGGTTGGACACCAGGAGACCAGATGCTGCCCCTAGAGTGGAGGGCTGTGACACTTTGGAAGTGGTCCTGTGCTGATCTGCCTTCCTGCCTGCGTGTGAGGTGTCAGGGACTCAGAACCCTTCGTGACTCCTCACATGCACTGAGCCCCCTTAAACCTCCACATCTTCGGACTTGCTGTTGCTCCTGGAGTATCTTCCTCAGTACCCAGCCACATGGCAAATGGCTGGCTCAAACATCCACTTGGGAATAGGCTTCTTGGTGTGTCTGTTGTACCTTATTCTTGCCTCCATTAGAGCTAATTTTACAGCTAGTAATTTTACAGCTAGTTCTAATAGCAGTATGGTCTCACTTCTAACCATTTGGCTGAGGGTGAGTTGACATCAAAGTATGTATTCATTTCTATTAAGTGTAAAAAAATCACCCAAAATTTGGAATTGGATAGCAAAAGCAAAGAGTTAATATTATTTTTAACTCACCAACCCTTGTTCTAGTACATGTATCCACTGCGTGAGTAAGCAGGGTGGCCAGACCACCTCAGTACATGGAAAACAGAGGAGAAAGAGATCAGTTCTGTGTGTGAGGAATCATTTTTTTCTGTTCTTTTTTTCCCAGGTAAATCTGTGAAAGCTGTGTTTTGATCAGTGGTTTTATTTTGGCTAACTCTGGGTGATTGAAATAATGACGGTTTAATAACTCTTTTTACACTGTAATCTTCACATGATCATCCTTTGTGGAAAACTTCATTTTGGGGAAGGATGGCACAAAAAGATGCTTTTTGCAACTCACATGCCATCTTCTCAGAAAGGTCGTCCTTTTCACTAGTCTAAATTTTTGGTCACACTTAATTTTTCCTTACTTTACTTTTTTTCCTGTGTACTTAAATTGTCCAACCTACTATATATTTTGCTTATTTATCTTATTATTGTCTGTCTCTTCCACTAAACTTCTAGAAGGATTTTTATCTGTTTTGCTTACTGCTAAATCCCAGGAGCAAAGAAGAATGGCACATAGTAGGTGGTCAGTATTTGCTAAACAAATGAACAGCCCTTCTTTGCATCTAAATGACTGTGCCCCATGGAGGGGCACTGTGTGCATCTTTTGTGTGTCGCCCATGCTCCCAGGCTACCTGTGGAGCTAGGATGTCCCCATGTCCACACCCAGAAGCAAGACCCCCCACTCAGGGTTCGCAGCTTCAAGCCTGGGTGTGGCAATTAGAAGGGAGGCTGTGTGGGACATGTGCCTGTAGTTAGGTAAGAGAACAACAGCCTGTGCTCTTTTCTACACTTTTGCCAAGTGCATATTATACCAGTTTGGAACATATTACAAAGTTTAATATTTAGTTATACATTTATTCTTCAACCTACCTTTATAAGTAAATATTTTCCCAAATGTATCTATTACAAACGATTATTTCTGAATAAAAGGAAGAAAGGAGTAAAGCATAGTAGTTAAGTTGTAGAAATTAGAGCCAGTTTTTCTGTGCTGGAGTCCTGATTCTGCCACTCACTAGCTTTGTGACCTTCCTTGCTCTCCCCATCTGTAAAATGGGAATAATAATAGTGCCTGCCTTATGGAGGGCTATGAAAGAGTACATGAAGTGCTTAAAAGAGAGCCTGACACACAATAACAACTATAGAAATGTTGGCAATTAACATCATTTATCATTATTATTATTCCATCTTGAGTAATTGTCTAGCTAAACCAGTTCACTTTTATTACTAGTAGCATGTTTTATGTTTAGATACTTTTATATTATTACAACTAATAATAACAAATCTGGCATTTTATTAATTAGAACTCCCTCTGGACTGGCATTTATGCATATAGAGCAAAAAAAGATATTTATAATAGTAAGCCTGAGTCACTGGGAGATCTTAAATTTGCTTCTAAATGATCGAAGTTGCTACAGCTTTGGGGTTGAGTGGATTTTATTGTAAAGAAACTATAAACTACTTTTTTGAAAAAATGGCCCCCAAAAAGAACAAAGGGCAAAAACTCCTTCAGTGAGTTTACATTCTTGAGTGCTAGGGATAAGTAGTGAAAGACTGCTCTAAATCCAAGGACATAAAGAGGGTTTGGGACCCAAAAGTACTCTGTGTAGCTCAAGAGCAGGTACTGGAGGCCACAGGAGCCAGCCAGTTGGGCCAACTCTGGATGATTTGGGCAAATATACAGGGGCGTCGATGTTGTCTGAATGCTCCAGTCACCGTCTCATCTCAGCCCAACTTTCTTGGGCTCATTTCAAGTTTCACTGTAACCCAGAACCCTCCAGCATGTTCGTTATGCATCATAAGTCAGAAGCTGCTCACTGGCTGTCTTTGTTCTTGATTTGTCTCTTCATCATTATTACCTGCATGATAACCTGACTTTGACTTTGTCTGAAGCCCTTGGGAATGGGATAGGCAAGAAGTTTACAGCAGCACAGTAAGGGCCAAATAAATGAGAGATTAAGTTAGGGATGTGAAATGAAAAAGAATGGAAGAGGAATAAAGTTCACAAAGGCAGGGTGAGTAATGGTAGGCAGAAAAAACGGGGAAAATTTGAACCCTCAGGAGCCAAAAGTTCTAAATGCCGTTTGCTGATATTTGCATATACAATATCACTCGCCATGTGTTAAGCAAGGTGGTGTTAGACGGTTTATGTTCAAGTTCTCATATAATCCTCACAACCTGTAAGGAAGTTACTATTCTCTTCCGATTACTAAGATCTGGAGGTTCAGAGAAGTTACCTAAGGTCAGAGAGGTAATATTTAAGGCTTAGAGATTTGAGCAAAGCTCTCTCTGAATCCACACTCTATGTTCTGTGGCACGTGGAATCAGTTAAACAGTGCAGGCAGATAACTGAAGAGAAACTTCCCAAACATGTCACTATTCTCAAGAGGTAGAATCATAAGGAATGAGCCATATAGTGCATAAAGAAGAGCTTTTTGGAAATGGAAATTTAAATAGAGCAAAATTTTAAATGCTTTAACTCCTGCAGTATTGGAGTTTTATTGTAACATTAGTCACACATGATGTTAAAAATACTGGAGAAAGAACACACGAACTGAAAATGATGGAAAGACTTTAAACAAGGGATAAATGGGGACAAGTAAGGAGAGGAGAGAAGGGGAATTTAAGAAGAGCGTGTATGTGTGTGTGTGTGTGTGTGTGTGTGTGTGTGTGAGAGAGAGAGAGAGAGAGAGAGAGAGAGCAAGAGAGAGAAGAGAGAGAAGAAAGAGTGAGAGAGGAAAGAAAGGGAGAGAAAGAGAGAGAGAGAGAGAGAGAGAGAGAGACAGACAGAGAGAGAGACAGAGACAGAGACAGAGAGGGAGAGAGAGAGAGAGGGAGAGAGAGAGGGAGGTGAGTGGGTGGTAGAAAGGAGGGGAGGAGGGAGGCAGTTGTGTGGTAACGATCATCGGAGCTAAAACTGTTTCCATGGCTAGAAGATGAATAGATATTTGTAGCTGGGAGAATAACTCTTCACCCACTCCCTTACTCCACCCAGGGTGGATCTGAATAGAACTTTTTGTCCATCTCTGGTCTATTTTCCACAAAGCAGCTAGAGTAAGTAATCATTCTCAAACATAAATTCAATTATTTAACTTTTTTGCTTAAAACTCTTCGATGGAGTCCTATGGCACTCAGAATAAAACCCAAACTCCGACTGTAACATACCAGATCCACGTAATCTTCCCCTGCCACCTCTCCATCTTCACCTCTGCTGCCAGCACAGCCAAGACTTGTCCTGCCACAGAACCTTTGCACATGCTAATCCCATTAAGAGAATCTCTTTTCAACATGTGTCAATACTTATGTATGATCATGTCAGAAAGGCCCTCTCTGACCACCATATCTTAAGTGAGTTTCCTTTGTTGTCTATTATTTCACCATTTTAGTCTTTTCAAAGTGCTTATTGCAGTTGTAACCATGCATATTGTTTGTTCACTGATTTTCGTGGGTATCTTCTTCACCAGATTGTAAGCTTCATGAGGGCAGGTACTATATTTGTTTGCTATCTAGTTACAAAGGACTTATTTAATAAATGCCTGATGATAATAGAGTCTGCTTATGTTTTCAGGGTGGCACACACCCTACCTCGGAATTGACCTGATCTAAGATAAAGAAAAGCAGTCAGCACTTGCTGGATGGTCAGACGTGACTACAGGGGTCAGTGAACTCTGTTGCAATAAAAGGAGTATTACTAGGAATTGTCTCTTGCAAAATGTAGGTATTTAGGCATGATTTTGAAGTACAAGGGTGAACCCGGGGAAACTAGTGTGTCTGGCTAGCCATCAAAGGCAGGGTTAAATCGAAGTAAGTGGACTTTGAAAATTGAGTCGCTATCTTTGAATATTGAGGACTTTTGTTCTTGGCTTGTTTGCTATTGTTTTTGTTCTCGTTTGTGTATGCTTGTGAGTTTCTGTGTGTGTGCACACTCACACACGGGATCATGAGAGCCACCTGCCTACTGGATAACCAGGAAGAAAGAGCATGACTGGGCTCTCACGAACGGAGAGGCTCTGAGGAGAGCTGGTCCTGGGCTCCCACAGCCACCTCCCTCCCCCCACAAACTCACCCCTTCCACACGCTTCCTTGGGCCATTCTACCCTAACTCAGGCTCTGAGAAATGCGGTATGGAAGGCTTGGGCCCTGTGTGTTTTCCCAACTGGGACAGATCCTAGAGGACAGAATGGTCTAAAGGAAAGTGGGGCCTGCCATGGGTTTGAAGTGGGAGCCCTGTGGGGAAGGCAGACCTCAGGCAGGGTAGCAAGTGTAGAAACTGGTGTTGCTTCTGACGACGGTTCATTTTCTAGTTGTGCTATTGCTTTCTTTAGATTGTGAAAATAGTCTAGTTATATACAGTGTAAAATATTTTCTCTCATTCTATAAATCCCATCAGGTTCCCCCAATCCTCCAACCTAGTCTGCTATATGTGCATGGTCTTGTGAAAGTGATGTTATGGGGGGCAAAGAGCTATGACCTTCTCCACATCCCTTCTCCGCTGAGCTCAGTGCGACGGCAGCAGCTTTCCACTGAGGCGGGCGGCCTGGAGTTCAGACCTGAGCAGGAAAGTGAGTTGGTTCCGGGATGTGGGGGCCTATGAGCTGTGTGTGTGGAGGGACACGTAGCTTGGAGAAATGGCAGTTATTTAGGTAGTGGACAAGAGGTAAGACCCCCTGTCCTCCATTCCTGACGTCAGAGCTGTGGCCTGGGAACCTGAATATTTCCCAAGCATCCAGGTGATTCTTTTGACCAGGGAAGTGTGGGACTCACTGCCCCAGAGAGAGATGATTCTAACATGGGAGAGGCTAACACTTGGGCCACACATTACTGACCTCGCTTCAGAGAGGATGTGCAGAAAAAGGGTGATGGGAAAAGCCTCCTAAGAAGAGAAGATTGTGGAGCACATCACTGAAGAAGACGAGAAGAACCAGGCTTTCAATGGGCTCTACTTCTTTATTTATAAGCCAGTCTTCTAACCTTTCTGTACTTCTTAAACAACATAAATTCATCTCAAGTTGTACAGCCTGTTATCCTCGCAAGTTTGTCAGCACATACCCTATTTTACATCTTCGAATGTTGCTCCTAATTCAACTTAACCTTGAGAGCAAGAACCATCGCAGCAGGGATGGGAGGGAGTGTGTCTGCAGATTTTTAAAAATAATTTATTTTCGGAAGGCTTCATGTCTCTTCTAGAGAGTATAAAGTCCTTCCTTAGAACAGATAATACTCAGATTGTCCTGTTGTGTGGCAAACTCATTTCTTTATTTTTAAATATCACTTCATCCATGTCCTTTCTTCCTCAGTAACCAAAATAACACAAGATGAATCAAAGAGCAAAAGTGATAATATAGATGCCTCTGTAATCCTCTTAGCTTTCATACAACTTTTAATGGGTTATTGTGAATATATACACATGTATATATATATTCCGAGAATGCATTGTGTGTACACACACACACACGTTCAGAGAATGCCGATAATGATCTAAAATAGCAGAGTTTTTCTAGTCCAGCATTTATACAACAAAATAACACTCCAACACACTGCTATGCTTTAAATGGCAGCAGAGTTAAATTTTTCACTAATTATACATTTTAGGGCAGTGACCGTCTGCAGTTTTTATGGTGTTTGGGAGCATTATTGATATAAAAGTAGTTCAATGTGGTTTGATTTAAGTGAGACTTAGGGATTAAGAAAAAGGAACCTGATCATCGTTACCAGGCCTCATCTCTCCTAGCATTTTAGAGTGACAAAGATAAACCTTGCGAAAATGGTGGATTCTTTACCTCATTCCAGTTAGTGGGTAGTGCTGCCAGCCATCAGTCCAAAAGGCATGTGAAGCTTCACTCCTAAAGACCAGCAGGTGATCAGGACGAGAATGGCCCTGTTGCCGCAGGAAGACGCGGCTATGCTGATGCCACGCTTCCGCAGGCTGAACAAGTTCAGCGTTTATGCCGAGGGGGGCATTTCTTTTTCAAATTAAAATTCTTATCTTGCGAAGCCATAGTTTGCTTCCCCTGCTCCACCCGCCACAGGCAGCCTGATTTCCTCCACATTCCATGCCTGTGCCCACGTGTGCGCCTCCAGGTCAGAATGCGTGGCTGACCACAGTAGGGCAGCTTCCAGGATCACCAGGCTTCCAGGAGCTGCACAGCTTGAGTATAATTTTTAATACAAACCCATGTCCTAGAATTGTAATGCAGAGTATTATCTTCACATACAACAATTATCAGAGACATGTAACATTCACGGCGTATATAATAACATATATTAGCAATATAACCTAATGAGAGTAAACAAACATCTGACATCTCAGAGACTTAATATAATTCTGTACTAAAATTATAAAGACTGTGCAACTGAATAAAGGAACATACATGACTGCCAGGAGTTATTATTGTATAAAACACAACTAAATTAATATTTTCCATATACTCAATTCCCACTGATGGAAATTATGGGTATAAATTAAAAACTTCCTGCTGCCTTTTTGGGTTCTTCTCTCAGCAATAGTAACAGAAATTACCGCAAAGAATTCTGCAACTCTAGAACATTATAACATAAGTGGGAAAAAAAACCTCAGGAGGAAGAAATACATTACAAACTGCATCATAATTAAAAGTTAAACTCTTCTAAAACTTTTCCAAATACAACTTAATTCATCAATAAATGTGATTCTCATTTGTCAATGTGAAATTAAATAAAACATTTAGCATATTTTTGCCTCTAGTTTTAGAAATATTATACATTAAATCTAAATTGACTCTTTTTTTTCATTTGGTATTTCTGCTTTATCTTTTAAATATGGAAAATATCTTCTAAATAGCTCAGACTTAATTTTGCCAGTTTCTGCTGGCTCAGTTGGTTTCACAGTTTTGTAAGAGAAATGAGATGCAGAGTCCGCAGACAGCACCCACTGCGAGGCCCTCAGGGAACTGCCCCGGGTGTCCAACGGCTGGAATGAACTGATCCACCTTGAAGAAGCCAACTCCTGATTCGTCAGGTGGTTTGTGTGAAATACACCTTGAGGTTTGCACACATTTCTGTCAACATCGGCTTCTACATTCATAAATGAAAAGCCTCATGAATGGAAAAATAAATCGTGAAGAAACAGGTCTAACTGGTTGACAAAAATTAAAAGGTCATTTTTCTCATGAGGCAACTGCGTCATGTGACACTTCTCATAAGGGAAGACCTACGCTGCAGCAGCATTCAAGGATTCTTCCATTTTCATCACGATGAAAGGTTTGAAAAAGTGGACCTTTGAGAGGAAATACTACAGACTTCCAAATTGGTGAAAGAACTCCCCGCGTCGCTTGGATACTCAGGGTAGGAGGAACTGGAGGAGATGATATTTTTGAGCCTCTGGAGGGCAATGATTAAAAGCAGAAGTAGAAATGCTAAAAGGCTGAGGAATATGGACACATAGATGTAGACATTTGATAGGTGGCCTGAGGATGGGTCCACCGATGTGGACAGGGATGTGGGAAATAGCTCAAGGAAAGTGCCATTCTCCACATTTCCTGAAAACACAGATGAAGAGTCAGGTTCAGACATCTTTATGAGGGTCAGAGAATGAATAAGTATATTGCAAGTCAAAGTTTCACGCATGGGTTAAAAAAGGACAGAATCAGCATTTTTTCCCCCTGTATAATGTCAGCAAAAATTTCAGGCAGTTAAATCAGTAGAACAAAACTTCTTGGTTTTCAGACAAAGGTAGCAGGGGATTAGGTGTCCATCGATGCTGCAAAACACAAAAACAAAACAAAACAAAAAAACAAAACAACTGAGTGCATTGTTCAGAAAATATTACATTTAAATCTCATTGCTAGTCTTCATTTCAGAAGGTTTAATTATAAAACCCACAAGGGAGGAAAAAGAATGAAATAACTGCCTCAGGAACAAGTCATGTTTGTGTCTTTACACTACAAATGATGATACAAAAATGAACTTTTATTTTATCTCCACAGTACCCTAGGTGCCAGGTTTCTTCAAGGAACTAAAGATAAGATAAAAAGGAAAATACATTTCTGATGTGCTCCATCTGCCGCGATTTCAACAGATGCTCCAAGTGGATGCTCTGAGAATAGGACCGAAAACGTTAGCTCCAAACCTCCCTCCTCCAGAAAATTAATTCTGTGCACCCTCCAGCCCACTAGCACAACCCCCAACCAGTGCTTTCCTCTATCCTGCTTTGAAGAATCATTGCACATGTAACTTTGATTTTTTTTACATAAACCAGTAATATAGTCATTTATCATCATTATCAAGTATTATGTACTGTATATTATTGTATGTGCTATTATGTATGTATGTATGTATGTATGTATGTATGTATGTATGTATACATTTATATTATGGTGACATTAGCTAACAAAAGCCAGTAAATTTCAGGTGTACAATTCAACAATGAGGCATATAAACATTGCATTGCGTGTTCACCGCCCATAGTTATATTTCTTTCTGTCACCACATATTTGAGCCCTTTTACCCCATTTACCTCACTGTCCCCCTCCTCCTCTACCCTCTGGTAACCACTAGCCTATTGTCCATGTCCATGAGTCTCTGTTTGTCCTGTTTGTTTGTTGCTTTTAGGTTTATATACCATATATGTGATATCATGTGGTTTTCAACTTTTTCTGTCTGGCTTATTTTGCTTAGCATGATTATCTTTAGGTTTATCCAGGTTGTCGCAAATGGCAGTATTTCATCTCTTCTTGTGGCTGAGTAATATTCCATTATATATGTGTACCACAGCTTCTTTATCTAATCATCTACTGTAGGATACTTTGATTGCTTCCATGTCCTGGTCACTGTGGGAACTTTGATTTTTGTCAAACGTTTATAATTTGCTGATTTTTTCATAAAATTGTGCCTTCTTGAGATCAGGGGCCATTTCTATGTATTTCTTTTCTTTTTAGATCTACCTACATTCTTTGTTCTGCATAGTTTAGTCATTGAATAAGAAAGTTTAGATTAACTTAGAACGAAGGTTAGATTCCCTCTGGATGGCAGAAATAGCACTAGGTTTGCTCATAAGACTCTTGAGTTTGAGGTCTAAATTCTCCTTTATCTTTGAGAAGCTGGGAAAATTTCCTGCAGTTGCTCAGCTTCACTTTTCTCATCTGTAAAATTTATGACACCTGCCCCATGTCCTCACTGTGTTATGCAGGTATCATGATAATAGGCATGGAAGTAATGGAAGTATTTAGTGAATTATAAATCGTTGGGTCAAAATATGTGTGTGTGAGTATGTGTATTTGTATTTGTGTGTGTGTGTGTGTGTGTGTGCATATAAGAGGTGTTCAGAAGGAACAATATTCTCCTAGCCAGGAGCAAAGTGGACTGAGACGGGCAGGCAGCAATTGGGACAGAGATTGACTCCTCAGGCTCTTGGTGTGCATTCAACTCATCACCGACACCCTCTCCTCCATGACTGGAGAAGTCACAGCTGGTTTCTAACTGGGCCTCTAGCTCATGTGGATGAGGGAAGCAGCCTGAAGATGATTTCTCCCCATAAATGACTCTTTCTTCAAGTCCAGAAAAGATGTTCTTTCTAGCTCTTTACAGCATTAGATCATTGTGTTGTAAACTTCTAAATCTCTTTGCATCAGATGTAGTGAAACACAAATGTGGAAACACCTCCTCTGCCCTGGCTTCCTCTTTTCCTAAACTCTGCTCCG
>NW_011888852.1:4796754-4809694 GCF_000151845.1 Pteropus vampyrus | reverse complement strand
ATTGGATTTGACAAAAGAAAGATGTCTAATTAGAGAACAAGCCAGGACTAGGTTTCCGCACATCCTCACCCCTTATACCATCTGGTCTTAATTTTCTTGTCTTTCTGGTAGTAAGAATTTTGCATCCTCTTTTCCCGGCATGAGCAAAGAAAAAGGTAGGAATGATGCATTTTGTGTGTCTCTCATACAAACTACTTTGTAAGGCAGGTAGAGCAGGGATTATTCACATTTTGCAGATGAGAAAATTGAGTTGCAGAAACTTTGTGATTTACTGGGTACACAGCTGGACAGTGACAGAGAAGTGACTAGAACTCATGCCTGAACTGTGTTCTTAATTTTTCAACTATGATAGGAAGAGAAAAATTATGAGACTTGGGTAATTAGTTCCTATCTGCCATTTACTTCTGACAAGTTTAGTCTTGATATTTCAGTTTTCCCATTTGTAAAATGATGCTCATATTTCCTACCTCTACAGGAGGTCCTGAGTTAAGATGTGATAACGTTTCCATAATCGTACTTAGAAAATTGTAAAAGGCCATCCCAGGTAAAGCACAAGTAGAAAAAGAGTTCTCCCTGAGTGCCCAGGAAGACCAGAGGAACTTACCAGTCCTACGGTTTGAATGTGTGTGAATGTGTGCAGGTCATAGATTCAGCTGCAAGTGGCTGATTTTTCTAAAGCCCTATTTGATATCCAAATCGGTATCATTTTCTGGGGGTGGGCTGGAGGCACAGATGATGTCATTGGAGTACCAGCCATTCTGCAGCAGAGCTCACAGCTGGCTACCAGGCCACTTGTTAAAACTGAGGTATCTCTTTACAGTATAAATATTCCAAAAGTACTTATACATCCTGTAGATCACCTTCTTTCACACAAAAAGCCCACTGTGTGCCTGATGTCTATGGGATAGTTAACTGGCAATGAAGCTAAGATTTGGGGAAAGTATCTAATTTTCCACGCGGCCTTAGAAGAATGGTAGAAATGGATAAATGAAACCGTGTATCCTTAATTGACATTTCACAATTAAATATCTTCTCCTTTAAATACCCCCCAATATTTCAGATTTAATATCATTTCCAGAATACTTCTTAATAACACAACAGACATACAAATTTCATTTCATTGTTCTGCTCCGAAACAACAGAGTATATGCACTATTAGAGATAATTTTAATTTGATGACATTGATTCTCATTTCCTTATTGAAATTTTAAAAATTGATAAATCTTTCTCTCTGGTAAATGTCTTGACAGTCCATGTACAATGCTCAGGATGAACCAAATTGTACAAGTTTAAGTGTCATGACAGTGTGAATGAAGCTGAAGTTGGCATTGTGGAAATGAAATCAAACAAGTGTGTTTTAAGATGATGCTTCTTGGTCTTTTTCCTGCAAACACTGTTTGTTTCTTTTCTTGAAAGAACAGACTTCATCTCAAATGCATAGCTTTGACCTGTCTTGGGGAAGTGCCAGTGGACTCTCATTTCAGGGGGCACCTAAAGGCATATGGGGATTGTAATACTTTCATTCTGACTCATTCTTAGAAAGTGATTTTTAAGAAAGAAAAACAAGATGGCTAGGTCACAATACTGTAAATGATCTGTAGAAATGTTTAGGTCTATGGTTAGCCAGCTTTTCCTTTGTCTCTTGGAATAAAAAAACTGCGCGGGGAAGAAATCTACAAAAGGCAGTCACTTACTGAAATGAGGAAGAATGGACTTGTAATGTCACCATGAGCCCAGTGAGGGTGGGGGATGAAGGGACAGCACAGATAAGGCAGACCTGGGGGTCTCTGGTTCTGTGTCACTCAGTGCCATTTCTCTGGAAGAATAAAAACACTCTTTCCTGTGGGGTGATTATGAGAATTGTAGTTTTGGAAGGACAAAATTATATTCTCTAGTGTGTTCCTTCACAACTTGTAAAAGAAAGAAGAGCTGACAGGCCCTCATCTCTAAATCCTCTCACATAAGCATCGCAAGTCCATTGCGGCCAGCCTGTGGGCAGAAGCCTGGCCTGGACCTCTGCAATATGAGTACAATCGTGTATAAAACAGCCTACAGTCAGCCTCAAATCTAGCACAGCAACTTCTGAGTTTCTGACCTACATTCAAATACATTTCTATGTGAATAACAACTATTCGAAAGGCTTTTTGTTGTGGAAAACTGGGACAAGCTGCTTTGTTCCCTTGCAGACTTTAAAGAATACCCTAGCTGTTATGTCGAATCAACGTTTAATCATCAAGCCCTGCTGTGTCATTCTCCAAAAGGTAGTCCTCCCAAACCATTATTAACAATTTGATAAAGAATTAACATGACATGGTAAAATGTTGTTTTTTTTTTTTTCAGTAAACAAATGTTGAACTATAAAATTTAAAATTATAATGTAATGGGTTTAGTTGATATATTGGAGCTTTCTCTGTAGAACACATAGAAACTACCATTTTCAGAATCAGGAAGGGACCTTCTCATATCTGAGCAAAGCTGTTTTTAGCTCTATTTAGAAAATAGCCTGTTTTATATAAGACCCTGAGCCATTTCTTTACAATCTGCATGATTATCTTCTCTCTCAATGCTTTCTCTTTGCCTGGTGTTGACAATCCATACTTTCCACTCACTCTTCTCTAAATGTAAATCTTCACTTGTAAACATTTACCTTTACACTTGTAATAATGAAAATAAAGTTTATTATCTTACATGCTATCCTTATTTAAAGTTGATTCAGCCATCCATATATTTGCCTATTCGAGAACTGCTTTTACTTATCAAAACAATGCTTTGGGAGAATAGAATTTTGTGTGAAAATGAGTAGAATCTCACTGTGTATCAGCCCAATAAAAACAAAACAAAGTAAGAATACAAATTGAGTCTATCTGCTACCAAGTATTGACTTAGAGGACAATCTTATGAGAAGAAATGTGGAAAAATGTGGAAAAAATTGAATAATGCACTGGAATTCATGGACCTGAACTATATAATGTAAGGCAAAAAAATTAACATTAACAGTCTGCTTTACCCACAGATCAAATAAATCTTCAGAAAATACAATCAGAATTTTTCATAGTACTTTGGTGAAAATTAAAGAAATGACAAAGTAGCACCTTGGCCTCAGTGATTTATTTTAAAATCAATTTCTAGGGAAAGTCATTAGGTTGCTTTGGATTCAGTTCAATCTTCTCCATCTCTGTATTTCAGTGATGACTTTTTTCTATCTGAATTAGCCTCCAGCCCAGCAAAGTAACTTCCTCAGCAAAGCAATTAAATTATACTCAGAACATTTTTATGTTAGACAAATTCTTTTGTCCTAATTCTTTAAAAACTAGTCACCCGCACAAGACATAATTCACAGAATATTCAGAATATACTGTTCTTGATATATAAAAACAGTGTCGATTGAGTGAAGTTAGAAAAAACACAAGAAAGTATTTCAAAAGGGGATATGAACATAATTGTTTTGATCATCTATCTTGTACAGCCTCAAAAGTAATTATAGAAATGAGTTCTCTTGCATTTATTTGGCACTGTTTTCCTGGAGAAATCAAACTACTATATTATTCTTAATAAATTTTTGCTATATTTATATTCTATGTGAAAATTTTATGTCCAAATCTCTGGCTTAGTAAGAACAATTATTTTTAAGTGATACTCTCTTAGAATAAGATAGTTTAAGCAAATAATTTTCCAGAGAAAAAGTCAAATATAAAACCACTTCTGAGAATAGCATTTTCACGATTCTTTAATGGTGTTAAGACCTGGGATGAGGAGTGGGGGCGGGGGCTCTGTCCTGTGCTTTGAAGAGACTGGACTCCCCTTGGCTAACACACTTAGCCTAAGTCAAAATAAGAAAAGTAGCAACTTGAAGGTTGAAGAAAGCATGAACTGGCTAAGTAGTAGCAAAATAATAAAAGCCGCTTTTAGGGAGGAGAGAAGGTCATTGGCTAAACACTTGATTTAAAGAAAAGGCAAACAGCCAGAGAAATAACGACTTGAAGCTCATAGGCAAGTGTGAGATGAATCAGTGGGAAGAAAGAGGGTAAGAAGATTGGCCTTTGGAGATGCTACAGCATTTTTAATGAGGGCCTGCAGGTTCGGTTCTCTCCCTCCACTCAGCTTTGACCTCCAACAGAAGTGTATTAAGAAAAATACTTTTAATTCTTCAGGTAGCTAGAATTGGTTAAATCATAGGATTAGTATACAAAAGGTTTGCTTATTTTTAATCAGACTAGACATGTTTTTAATAATTCCCATTAAATCATGCTTCGGTAGAATGCTGTTTTCCTTTTTTCTATTGTCTCTCAATCTGTCTCTACAGTTAACATAATTTGTATCTAATATATTTTTTGTCCAATCAGGAAACGCTCATAACAGTCTCCTTATAGAGTATGATAGTTGGAAAGATTTTGTTCTTGTAAATTTAATTTCGTGATTGTTTATTATTATTATTTTTTAATCTTTACAGGAAGACACCAAGGTGTCCCCACTCCCGGGGTGCTTCTAAAACTGCTCTAAGGGAATGTGGAAAAACCTGGAAATTTGGCTTCTCTATAACCATTTCATGAAGTTCCACTCTAAATGCAAGTAGATTCCTCAGAAGTGGGTATCCATGGGCCATCGATGCCACTAGGTATAATAAGAGGAAAATGTGAGATTGTATCACTCCCTATCAAAGCCGCTTTTTCTTTTTTGTTTCTACTGCTACCTCCGTTTTTAAATACATATATTCCTCAGTTCATGGGTTATTGTCATCATTGATCCCTCCTTCTCTCCATTCCTCAATTCATTTTCCTCCATCTCCCATAGACCTCTAAGCTAATGTGTTTAATGAGGACCTCTCTGTTTGTACATGTTTCTGTAAATGACTTTTTTTGGAGGAGGGGTGTACATTTTCTTGTAAATTCTCATCTGTCTCATAAAATTTCAATTTACAAGAATGGGTAAAATATTTCATTCATTCGTAAGTTAAACCCCAAACTTCATTTCTACTTAAAATATCTTGATAATTGATGCAGAGGGAAGAGAGAAATATAAATTATTTAATGCATCCAATTCTCTATTTTTTCACATAAGAATATTGCAAAGACTAATAACCATAAAATCACACATACAGGTACAATTTGAAAAAAATGACATAGGTTGTCTGAAAAGAACTGCATTATTAGCAAATTAATTAAACAAGGCACTATATCTACCTCTATTGATAACTATAGCCATATATTTGTTTAAACTAAGATGCTTTATATCCTATTCCTTAAAAATAAATTGGAATATCACAAATATGTATAAATGTTTTAAGTCTTGCATTTCCCAGCAGGGACTCAAGTTCACAGAGTCTTCTACATGATGGCATTTTTAATTAAGGTATAGCATTTACTTGAATTAATGAACCATCATCCCTCATAATACAAGTACAAATATAACCTTTGTTGATTACAAAGTATGTAAATTGCCCATCCCTTCTGGATATTAGCCTAATGTTTAACATAACATATACGTAAGAATTTTGCTAAATAACTTCTCTCATTCTTCTAGTTCTCTATGGCTGACAGTCAAAGCATGATGATGCTTTCCACAGTAAAATGGGTATTTAAAAATAATAATGCTTAGTAAAATAAAAATAATAATGCTTGGCAGTTTAGGCAGGCTAAGTTTTGAATATATCAAGTTTTTATCATTTTATATTATTTAGTAGTCAGCTGAATACTTAGGACAAAAAGCAGGATGCAGATTTCAAGATTTATCCCCTAATGCAATGCAAGCTCCCTAGAACAGAAAAAGAAAAATTAAAAAACAAAAAAACAGAAAAACACCAGTTTTGTTATAAATGACATTAGTAGAACTGGAGAAATTTGAATATAGACTGTCAATTAGATAATTGTTTTATATCAATATTAAATTTCCTAAGTGTGATATAGGAGAATGTTCTTGTTATTAGGAAATGTCTGTTGGAGTTTATAGCCATAAAATGTTATAATATCAGCAACTAACCCTCAAATGGTTTGGCCAAAATAAAAAAAATATATAGTTCCCGTTATCCTCAGGCAATATGTTCCAAGACCCCCAGTGGATGCCTGAAAGCACAGATAGTAGCAAACTCTATATATACTACAGTTTTTCCGATACACATATGCCTTTGGCTTAAAGGAAACACTTTATGGCTTCTCTTCGGCATATTTGAATTAACAGCATCACTACTCTTGCACTTTGGGGCCATTGTTAAGTAAAATAGGGCTGATTTAAACACAAGCACTGCTATCACTTATATGTGGGATATAAACCTAAAAGCAACAAGTGAACAGGACAAATGAACAGAGACTTATGGACATGAACAATAGACTAGTGGTTACCAGAGGGGAAGAGGGAGGGGGAAGGGGATGTAGACAGGATAAAAGGGGTCAAATATGTGGAGACAGAAAGAAATATAACTATGGGAGGTGAACACACTGTGTAAATATATGTATGCCTTACCGTTAAAGTATACAGCTGAAACTCATTGGATTTCATCAACCAATGTCACCACAAAAAAAAATTAATTTAAAATAAATAAATAAACAAACACAAGCAGTGTGATATCCAAGTCAGCTAGTAGGTGACTAAAAGGCAGGGAGTATGTACAGCATGGAGACACTGGGCAAAGGGGGTGATTTGCATTCCAGATGGGACAAAGAGGGAAGGTGTGAGATTTCATCATGCTACTCAGACTGGTGTGCACTTTAAAACAAAAATTGTTTATTTCTGGAATTTTTCATTTAAGATTTTCAGACCTGAGTAACCAAAACCACAGAAAGTGAAACTGGATAAGGGGAATTACTGTGCACATACATCCATACACATAAAGATGATACAGCAAATGTGTCAAAATGTTAACAATTCGTTAGTCTAGTTAAAGGATGTACAGTTGTCCACTGTTATTATTCTTATAGCTTTTCAGTAGGTTTGGAATTTTTCAACATACAAGTTGAAAAAATGATTCATCCCCAAGGAAATTAGAAAATATGTTTGGTAAAATATGCAATCAGCAACCCAAAATGTTAAGTGCTTCGAAAGAGATCAATGAGAGAAGCCCAATTTTTCAATGGGCATTGGAAAAGTACAAATAGTTGCTGCCACCATCAGCTCATGATGCCCACTGATACATACAGGTCCTGGAGGTGAAGCATCAGAGAATGAGTTAGAGGAAGTTTAATACACCCAGGCAGCTGGACCCATGGTGGTGGGAGATGCTGCCTGACAACCTCATTCAGGACTTCACTCCTGCCACCGCCAACTAGTCTGAATCCCCATCTGGGCCTCTAGTGTCATGAAATCCAGTGATGTTCACTTTTCATCATCAGTCATCTTCAGAAGCAGCCAAGGTCATCACTCCTACTATTTAAATACCTGAAGATAAGGGCTTTGGAGACCTCTTGAGTCAAGAGAAAGTCATTTTCTTTCTTTAAGTTGAGGTTTAATTGACATGGAACATTATATTAGTTTCAGGTTAAACAGATTCAGATGCCAATTCCAATACTAGGGGGCGGTTCTTCACACCAACAAGCGATTCTCAGGACAGCTGGGTGTCCTACAATTTAACTCAATTCTGATACTATCTGGAGAGAGCATCAGATTCCACAGATTAAGGGCTTAATCCTACAAGATTGTCCTCCAGCCCCAAATTCAGCTGCTGGTTGCAAGCCCAGGTTGTTACCTGTACTTCTGACCTATAAAGAGGCTGTATGTCAGAGGTTCCCAAAACCCTTCCTTGGGCTAAATTAATTTGCTAGAGCAGCTTACATAACCAAGAGAAACATGTTACTTATTAGATTACAGGTTTATTATAAAAGGATATAACTCAGGAACAGCCAGATGGAAAAAATGCATAGGGAAAGGCATGGGGAAAGGGCACGGAAGCTTCCACTCCTTCTCCAGGTGTGCCACTCTGCCACTTTCCCAGCACCTCCACGTATTCATCCACCCTGGAAGCTTTCTGAACCTGCCCTTTGAGTTTTTATGAAGGCTGCATTACATAGGCACGATGGATTAAATCACTAGTCCTTGGGGACTGATTCAATCTCCAGCCCCTCTCCCCTCCCAGGAGGTCAGGAGGTGTGACTGGAAGTTCCAGTCCTCTGATCACATGGTTAGTGTCCTCTCCCGCCCCCAACCAGTCCCTATCCTTAGGCAGTCCAAACGTTGCTCATTAACATAACAAAAGACACCTTTATGGCTTTCTTCCAGTCCTAGGGTTTTATGAGCTCTGTGCCAGAAATAGGGATTAAGACCAAATACATATTTAATTATAAATCACAGTATCACACAGGTATACAACATAATGATTTCATATTTGTACATATTGCAAAATGATCACCGCAATAATTCCAGTTAACATCCATCACCACAAAATTACAAAGTTTTTGCTTGTGATAAGAAATTTTAAGATCTACTCTCTTAGCCACTTTGAAATATAGAATACGGTATTATTAACTATAGTTACCATGCTGTACATTACACCCCCATGACTTATTAATTTTATACATAACTGGGAGTTTGTACCTTTTGACTACCTTCATCCACCTCGTCCTCCACCCCATTTCTACCAACCACCAATCTGTTCACTGTATCTATGAGTCAGAGATGGGTTGTGTTGTTTCTTAGATTCCACATGTAAGTGAGATCTGTCTGACTTATTTCACTTAGCATAATGCCCTCAGGTCCAAGAGAGTAGTTTTCTAATGAGGACTAAGGAGTAGTAGACTCTTGAGAAGTGCACTGAGAGCCCATAACAGCCAGCGAGGCCCAGGTTCCACGCAGGGACTAATAGGAAAACAGTAGCAAATAAGCTAAGCACAGCGGGAGACTTTATTTAGGAAGCAATTGTCAAACAGGCTTCAAACTGCAAGTTCTCCAGCTTAAGGAGTGCACTTGCCTTGCATTTCCTAAAGTAGCAACCACCTCCCTGATCACCCTACTTTGGGTTAGTCCTGCAGTGTGGCAAGAGGTGAAATCTGACCACAAGAACTCTCACAGTCCAGGGTCAGTATCTTTTGAAATAGAGGCCAATAAACAATTTAGAAATTGAATGTAGTCATTGCAAAATGCAGCTGCAAATGAAAAAAATAGGGAGCATTGATATTAATAGTGCTTTTCACCAGTCATCACCAATTGTATGTCTGAAGATATAGGTAGATACCCTGAAATGATGAATATCAGATGAGTCAGGTTTAGACAGAGGTTATGTAAAACATTAATCCTACAAGGAGACATAGTACTCTCCCATGGCTCTGAGGTTACTCGCCTACCAGGATTCCCAGGTACATCAGGGAGGGCAGGAGACAGAAAAGAGGATGTTGTGTCTTTCATCAGGAAAGCACGATCCCATGTGGGGATTTTGACAGTCCTGCTCATCCTGGGTGTGAACCGAGCAGCAGAGTTTGCCTTAATGCGTGCTCTCTGTCTCTGTCTCTGTCTGTCTCTGTCTCTGTCTCTATCTCTGTCTCAGGCGGCACAGTGAACTCAGAAGTCTGGCTAACAAAGAGAATGTGTACATGTTCCTTGTAACATGGAACAAAATGGTATGGCAGGCTATCAAGTGTGGGAGGAAATCAAGTCCTCAGCAGCTTGTTGTCATTTTAGATAATGAATCAAGACCAGAATCTGTTAAAAACAATATGGAAACAATAAATAAGTATAGGCTCAAATTCTCCCAGAATGTATTTCATCTTAAAAATGCAAGGAGGCAAAACTGAAAAATAATGAGAAATTATTTGTAGAAAACAGACTACTGCACTGGCGATCTATATAAAATAGCTGTACGTTCTTTCAAAAATATAGGTAAATATGGTTTCATTCAATGAAATCATGAGTATTTTTTATACAAGATTTAACTGACCTTGACTTTGTCCTTTATCAAGATCAAGCTCTTCACCTTACCCTTTAGATTGTGTGCTCTGCTATTTTTTATTCAATTATAGAAATGGCTTTGGTCAGAAATGCACATTCAGACATCTCTCGCCACACTTGTATCTACTCTCAGTTCTCCTTTCTTTTAGTGGGGTAGGCTGGGATGTAGTGGGAACACCAGACCAGAAGAATGGCAGGAAGTAGAGGGGCGGGCAAGAGAGTGGTGGGAGCATCCCCAAGTCATTGTGGAATGGAACACATCTTCAGAACATGATAGGCAGGGGAGGGCAGACTCGGGATGCTTGTGTAGGAGAAAGAATGTCCAACAAGCAAGTTTGGGGAAATAACAGCAACAACATGAAAGAGAGCAGCCAATATTTATTAAATAAAAGCATATACTCATTTTGTATGTGCTTGCGCGGGTGCGCAGGCATGACACTTGTGTATTTTCTCTAATCTTTAAAGCTCTTTAAGGTAGTTATTATTATCTCTCACCTGTCTTTAACAGATGAGAAAATTAAAGATCAGAATTTAAAAGTTTGCCCAAGTTAGAGGCAGGGCTGGAATTTAAATATATTATTTCTTTGTGTCCAAATTCTGCATTCCTTATATTCCTTCTCTCTGGGGAGGCTTAAAGTAAAAGAGGGATAATTTCCAGTCTTGTGGTCATTAATGCTGTTCACATGTTTCTGCTGTTCCTTCCTCCTTCAGGCATGGTGTGGGATTGCATGCTGCCATCCCCTCTAAATTTAGGGTAGCCAAATGATTCATTTGGGCCAGTGAAGTGTGGGAAAAATGACATGTCATTTCCGGGTAGAAAATGTAAGACCTGGTGTGAGATTTACCTCATCCCTCCCCTCTGCTGCAGGAACCGTGTAAGTGTGGGGCAGCTTCTGTCACTCCGGTTCTTGGGTAACCAATGTAAGTCTCATCACTCTTGTTAGCCTTATTAATACTTATTGTGAATAATGAATAAATTTTTGTTGTTTTAAACCACAGAAATTTCTGGCTTATTTGTTATTGTAGCATAATCTAACTCTACTGACTGACATAAGATCTTACTATACTATGACAGCAGAGGTTATGATGAATATTCAAGAAATTAACTGTAAAGAAGTCAAATTCTAAATATAACTGAGAATTACATAAATTGCATATGTAATATATTAAAACCCCTTATAGCGCTGGTGAGAATGAATTGTACAGGATGTTTTGGTTCGCTTTAATTTCACACAAGAGTGAGATTTAAAGGTATGAGAGTTACATGGACAGGGACAATGCACTGGTGGTTACCAGAGGGTAGAGGGTAGGGAAAAGTAAATGGGGAGGGGGGGATTTAAATTATTTCTTCAATTAAAAAAATATCGTGAGTATTTAGTGAACCTTAAGAAAGCGATAGGCAGTATTGAGCCTCTCTTTCTACTTTAAAACTGAACATCCTAATTTCTCAACACAGTCAAATTTTAGAGACTAAGGCACAAATGATATATTTTATGCTTACACAGTGTTCAAAATAAAGGAAAGGGTGCCTTAGGAAAAATAAAATAAAATAAATAAAAAGTGCCATATCAAAAAAAATAAAGGTATGAGAATTAGCTACTAGTATAGTCAAAAATATATTTCCTAACAAGCTGGAGCATAATGAGGACAGACCTGACTAGCTGTCACTTAAACATGCATAAGTAGTTTCAAGTTAGAGTAGATGAGAGATAATGAAGACATTAAGACTAACTCATGACCTGAATTGAAAAACAACTCATTGTACAAGTAATGGGACAATAGTATCACCTTTGGTTAAGAAAAACTATATACTCTGGTGTATTTAATTATTCATTCAACAAATAGTTGTTGATTATATGCTATGAAAAGGAAGATGATCAAATATTATCATTATATGTATGAGCATAATGTATAAATAATTTTCATAATGATCATCTTGAGTAAGAAATCTAAAAGACCTTTCATATATTATCTGTCTTATATGTTCCTTATTATCTGGTCACATGCTGTGTTTCATCTCCATTTTTCCATTGTTCCTAAGATTGGTGTTCCAGGCACATCAAACTGTTCTCAATTTCCCGAAGTTTTAAAAATTCCTTATGTTTAATCCTTATATTTCTTCTACATGTCTTCTCCCAAACTCTACCCCAAATCCAATTTGTTAATTCTTCAAGACTACTCTAGATTTCCCTCCTGTATATCTAGTTACAACATAAATCCCCATCTACTTTATGCAAATTTCTGGCTTTTCCCTCTGCATTCTCATTATAATTTCTATACCTTTTTACACCAGCACTTCTCACTTTTTATCATACTAATTATATTTGTTTACTTGTTGATCAGCTTTGATAGACTGTGAACTTCCAGAATAGAGGACTCATGTTTCACTTATCTTCATATCTATGAATCAGGATAGTGTCTGGCATAAAGATGCTCAATAAGTATTTGTTGAGTGGTCGCATGAATAAAAGAGTAAAGGAATGAAGAAACGTGAAGCTTGGAGAGGTAGTTCATATTTGTTCTGTTTTTAGATGCATGAAAATATTTATTGAATGAATAATCTTATAAAAATTATATCAATTACTCAAAGGGTAAGTACTCAATAGTAAAGAATAACGAGGCACACTCTCTAAATTTTATAAATATTTAAGTTATGGCAATAAAATTAATAGTTGCAGGTTCCAGAGCAAACTCTGATCATACTTTATATCAAGCAATTGTGTCTTTCAACAATAGTCGACAAAGGTTTTGTTTAGTTAAGTGTCCACTGGGATAACTGAGGAAAGGTTGGAGAAATGTGCTATAAATACTGAAATTCATTACTGTGAACATAGCTAGGGGGTTGTAACAAATGTATTTTGAAGAGCACATTAAAAATCAAAAGAATTTACCCTAGTGAGTCAATGAAGATCTGAATGAATGTGAAGCAGCTGCATTGTTTTTAATTTAAAGTGTTCTTTAAATTAAACTCCATGATAATCCCATCATTTGCAAATTACTGAGTTCCTTATAATCACAGCCCTTGCCACTGTGCTCATCTGTGGAGATAAAAAGGGTCAAGGACAATACCCGC
>NW_011888852.1:4794220-4796704 GCF_000151845.1 Pteropus vampyrus | reverse complement strand
GCATGAATAAAAGAGTAAAGGAATGAAGAAACGTGAAGCTTGGAGAGGTAGTTCATATTTGTTCTGTTTTTAGATGCATGAAAATATTTATTGAATGAATAATCTTATAAAAATTATATCAATTACTCAAAGGGTAAGTACTCAATAGTAAAGAATAACGAGGCACACTCTCTAAATTTTATAAATATTTAAGTTATGGCAATAAAATTAATAGTTGCAGGTTCCAGAGCAAACTCTGATCATACTTTATATCAAGCAATTGTGTCTTTCAACAATAGTCGACAAAGGTTTTGTTTAGTTAAGTGTCCACTGGGATAACTGAGGAAAGGTTGGAGAAATGTGCTATAAATACTGAAATTCATTACTGTGAACATAGCTAGGGGGTTGTAACAAATGTATTTTGAAGAGCACATTAAAAATCAAAAGAATTTACCCTAGTGAGTCAATGAAGATCTGAATGAATGTGAAGCAGCTGCATTGTTTTTAATTTAAAGTGTTCTTTAAATTAAACTCCATGATAATCCCATCATTTGCAAATTACTGAGTTCCTTATAATCACAGCCCTTGCCACTGTGCTCATCTGTGGAGATAAAAAGGGTCAAGGACAATACCCGCTTTCTGATTATTGCAGGGGAAGACTATTATAATTTATTACATTCAGGACTATCATATGCCATGGTTATCTGTTAGTCATTCTATCTCAAGGTTAAGACCACCCTCCTCTACAAACAAAAACAGAACAAAACAAAACAAAACAAATTCAATGGAAAATTAGCACAGAAAGAGAAATGTTTATATTTTTATAAAAATTTCGATTTAACTACAAAGCCCCACATTGGAGATCAATGCTCCTGAAAGTGGCCACTTGGTTTCCTCAAGAATATGTGGCTTATGCGACTTTGTGATAAGGAATTTGCAAAGCACTGCTTCCTTCTTCATCAAGAAGGTCTTGCCACAAAAGAGAGCTAAACTAAAAAGTGTGCTTAGTATCTTATTTGATGAATACTCTGGCTCGAGTTCATATCTCATGGTGAATGAGTAATTAACAATTCAAGGGCTGGCACTGGAGCATGGAACATACTCTGCGTAGCATTTTACCTGGATCACAGTCATGATGATGTGAGCAGTGACATCCTAAGCAGTATTGTGCTAAGAAACTAATCCAGACCTCAAGTTTCTTAGAGAAATAAAAGGAATGAAAACACATGGGCACAAAAGAAGCACATATTTTCTCTTGTCATTCATTGCAGAACTAACTTAAATCATCTATGGTATATCTAATTTATTCCTTCTTTCTTTATGGTCTCTTGCAATATTGACTTTCCTCTATAAAAAAAACAAAAAAAAACAAAAAAAAACAAAAAAAACCCCAAAAACAAAAAAAAAAAAAAAAAAATAATCAAAAAACTTGGGCCCCGGAAAGCCTTAAAAAACCAGAAAACGAAGGCCCCAAAAAGTAAAGGAAATTTGAAGGTCATTGTTTATACTCCTTCCAATAAAGGATGGAGGAAGGAGACAGCTGGTGACGGAAGCCACAAATTGGAAGCCCAGGAATCCTTTTCCAATTCCAGATCCACGCTATGCTCAGAGCTGAGCTGGGTAGCCAATAAGAGGACATCAGAAGAAAAACAAGTATTTAGTTTCTTTTGTTATCCAGAGGTTAATTCATCATAAGAATCAAAATATGTGTCACTAGGATCCAATGGATAGATTTAAGGCCCAAACTGATAGAGATAATAAAGAGATAAGGGGACAGAACGAAGGATCTTGGAAACTCATTTGGTTGAACCAGGACAGCTTTGTTGGCAAGGAGTCTTTTTGAAGGTCTAAAATCCCACCAGTCAATCAATATTACACTATCAATCTTAAAGACATCGTGTCCTTAATTCAGCCTTTGACTCATGGAAACGGAAGTCAACAAGCTTGACAAGAACTTTCTCATGAGGAATTGCTAGAACGACAGGTCGGCAAAGCACATGAGGGGCGTGAAGGAGGGTATTGGTAAATGTATGTATAGATATTTATTGACCTGGGTTCCATTTACATGGGTGTGTTCAAACTGAATACATAAATCATAAATTATTTACTTATGACTTGTGTAGCTTTCTATATGAATGTTAAACATCAATAAAAAGTTTAAGGACACACACCAAAAAACCATGTAATGTCTACTACTTGTTGAATGAATTGAGTGCTTCCCTTTTTACCCCAAAATATATGGCGTTATTAGGCTAACAATGTAAATAATAAATTCTGAAAATTTATCCTATGGGAAAAAAATCAGACGAGTTTAAAAGATGTATGCACAAAAATGTATTATATAGCTAAACATTGGAGCCACTGAGATGTCCATGAGTCAAGGACTGGTTAAATAAATGATTTAAGAGGCATACAAGAAGGATTCTGGTATAGTAAAATAGTATATTTTCTAACGTGGAAAGATGCTAGTCTTGTATGGCTAAGTCAAAAAGTAAGTTTCAGAAT
>NW_011888852.1:4789510-4794170 GCF_000151845.1 Pteropus vampyrus | reverse complement strand
ATATTTATTGACCTGGGTTCCATTTACATGGGTGTGTTCAAACTGAATACATAAATCATAAATTATTTACTTATGACTTGTGTAGCTTTCTATATGAATGTTAAACATCAATAAAAAGTTTAAGGACACACACCAAAAAACCATGTAATGTCTACTACTTGTTGAATGAATTGAGTGCTTCCCTTTTTACCCCAAAATATATGGCGTTATTAGGCTAACAATGTAAATAATAAATTCTGAAAATTTATCCTATGGGAAAAAAATCAGACGAGTTTAAAAGATGTATGCACAAAAATGTATTATATAGCTAAACATTGGAGCCACTGAGATGTCCATGAGTCAAGGACTGGTTAAATAAATGATTTAAGAGGCATACAAGAAGGATTCTGGTATAGTAAAATAGTATATTTTCTAACGTGGAAAGATGCTAGTCTTGTATGGCTAAGTCAAAAAGTAAGTTTCAGAATCGTGCATTGTATGATTCCATTTTTCTGTAAAACCATAACTACTAGCACTGCTACTACTACTGTGCATGCATACGCAATTTTAGAGGCATGGGAAAGCAAACCAAAACAAAACTAAACAAGAGGTCAATGCACCAAGCTGTTACCATATGTTTTTGTTAACGGGTGATATTGTAGTATGTTCATGTTCTATTTTGTGCATATCTATATTTGAACTTTGATATGAAGAACATGTATCATAATCAGAAAAAAGAATAAAGGCATTTTCATTAATAGAATTAAAATTTATTTGTAGCATATGCAGTGAAAATGTTGGTTTTTAAGCTTAGAAATCTTTCTCCTCTTTCTCCTCATTACCTTCCCCCTCTTTTTTCTGTACTGTATATACTTAACACATCTTTTGAAATGGTTCTCATGTGCCTTTCCTTTCAAAGTTTAAGATTCAGGCTGAGGCCAGAAAGTCAATCTGCCTAGTAGGGCTTAATTGCACTCTGTGTTCCAGTCGTATTTTACCAGATGTTGTGAATGTTCTAGTTAAGAAATGAGAAGAGTAGTTCTCTCTGTGATCATTCTGGTCACGGAGAAATTAAAAGCGAGTACGAACCAAACCAGTTTAATTGGCAACAGTTGATAGATTACCTGGCACTTCTAACCAGTACCTGACTACTATGGCAAATCAGTCAGAAAAGGTGCTAATTTGGTTTCCCCTAGGGAGCAAATCTATACGTTGAAAGTTCCCTGAATGAATGATTTTAGTGTTTTAATTGTTGTTTAAGTCATCTTCTTGTCTTTCTAAATTTGAAACAGTATTTTGTTGTTTCCTGTCAAAAACTGTATTCATGTTTGTTACATTAGTTATTCTTTTTAACAACTATTACAGGCTTATTTTCGGACCCTTTCTCTATTGTAACAATCTCAGCATCAACAATCAAGCTCATAATACAAACTAAATCTCGATGGACAGATTTCCCATCTTAATGTAACTTAATAGATGAAAATCTAGAAGTTAGGAACTCAGAAAATATTAATGACAGTCTATCCTCTTACTAATATGAATTCAGAGCTTTGAAGTATCGGCACTGTTTTGGCTGGATTGTGCCATTTCATGCTTAGAGATACTGTTAAATTGTGTATGATTACTTGACTACTCAGCATCTCCACTTTTTGTTGTTGTTGTTCTTGCCAAAACTTAGTATAGGCTAACCAACAACTATTTCCTGGTTCCAAGTGTGAACATGAGCATGGATCTTATTGATAACGAGCTCTTGAAAGAGGCATTCTGTATCATGAGACTGAGAATGATATCCCAATAACACATATGCCCCAAATCCAAATCAGAACTGAAGTGCTCCCAGAATGTGACTCAGTAGCCTGCTCCCCTGCACCTGAAATGGCCAGTGAATGCACAGGTGGACTTGCTGAGTTCTACATCCAAAGCTGGTCCACATGTGTGTCTCATGGACTCTGCACCTAAGTCCCTGGCTTGATTTCTCTAGGTACATCTGTTAGCTCAAAGAAATTCTGCCAACTCATGCACTTAGTCTGAGCTTCTTCTTTTCTGGGTTCCCTATTCCAATAACTACCTTAAATCTTTAATATTATTTTTATCTGTCGTGAATAAAATGAAGGTCTATAAAAAGTAAGCCTGTGATACTTTATATTAACATAGTAATATAATAATACAATATGCTCCACACATATCTATTTGAAGAAAATGACAGTTTTCTTCAACACTACTTTTCGGCTTCTAGTTTCATTTAACAAATGTTTACTGAACGGTGCATGGATGCCAGAAGCCAGGCAAGCAGGACCTACACGGTGCCTGATGTCAAGGGCCCTTTGGAAATGTATTTCTCCAGGTTATTAAATGGCCATTTTAAAAGCCCAGATGAGCAAAACACAAAAATTAAGGCATAATTTTAGTTTTTGCTTCTCCCTAATAAGTAATTACATATAAAAATGCTTACAGAAACTCTACGAAGTTAAAAGTAAGATATTAAAATACAAGTTCAGGGAGAAGTGTACTCCTGGAGAGGGATATTATCAAATGGGCTGAGAGTTGATCTGGAATAGAGGCCAATTTAGAGAATTTTGCTTGTGATGAGTTCTTCTTTCATTCTTAGAATAAATATATGGCTGCAAATTTACTTAATGACTAGTATGATTAATCATTCTCACCAATCAGCTCTGTCATCCTACATCTGCCCCCATTAAAAAAGAAAAAGAAGGAACTAGAGAAACCTGCAAATAACCCGATTGATTTGATGCCACACGTCATCTCGTCATTAGTTATCTCTTAACCCTTCACAACTCCGTGCACATCATGGACATCCCGTAAAATGTGTTGAGATGACGAACACACCACAGGGAGAATGTAGTGATGTTACCTTACGTGAGTCTTCTTTAACTAGAGCCATGAAGGAGTTTTGAGCTCTTCAAAGCACTGTGCCTTATGAAGGGAAATCAAATATAATAACTGTGGCAAATAAATAATAAATTTCAAACACAAAAACACAAAAATAGAATATCCCATCCATTCTGGGGAATTTAATATCTCCAGAATATTTCTGAGGTTGGCAGAGGTCCCCCGTCCTCACAATGTCCAGCATGTTAAGGGGAGAAAAACATGCCCTGGGGAGTGGTGTCAGTGCAACCGAGGTGCAAGGCAGTCGCACTAACACACACTTCAAAAATGCATTTGCATTAGGGATTAACTGCATGCTGATTATAAAGCGCCTACCTGTGTGATGGTGTGTGTGCGTGGAGGGGGAGGGGGAGGCACAAGATGCCTCTGTACTTAGCAAAATGAGGCATTTTAGTTACAAAATATATTTAAAAACCTGTAGGTGCTAGATCACAAATAAGCTAAGACACTCAGTCTAGTTGTATAATTTACGCTAGTTAAGTATTATCTTTTTCTTTTTTAAGGAGGGTGCATTGGGCTGCAAGATTGCATTAAGGGGCAAACCTTTGAAGAAAAGAGTATCACTTAGCTTGCCCCTTTTCCTGTTGATAGGCCGTCGTCTGACAATGAATCCGGAAACTCTGAAGTGCAAAGTAGCGGAGGTCAAACATCTTGGGGAGTGGTCCCTGGGGATGGTCCCGGGACGGAATCGCTGTTCGTTTGCACCTGCAGTGTGGCCCTAACCAAGTGCGATGGCTTTGACACGTCCAGAGCCATCGGATCCCATTACCTGCCACAAAGAACCACCTAAGTACTTCCTTTAGTGGAACATTTCAGAAGGAGATTTAACGAGTAGAGGAATGAAGGACATCAATAAAGAGACTCTGTCGCTGCAGTGTGACACCAAACCCCAAGGCGGGCGGGCGTCAGGCATCTGGAGGAGGAAGCGTTCAGGTACAGGCGTCAAACCTGGTCCTCAGCAAGATGTTTCTGTGAATGAACGGGTCCTTCTGCAAGCCCGGGGAGGGCACGTTGCACACCTCGCTCCTAAGTCAGAACTGCAACGATCCACACACCTCGACAGGGAAACGCAAGATTACAGCGTCTCATCAGACCAGGGGTGGGGACAGGAAGCTAGTGCGGCTCCCCAACAGGTTCCCGGGAACTCGGGGAACCGCCGCCGGGGAACTCCAGTGTTCAGCGCCAGGCAGTATTTCCCCAGATTTGGAGCCACCGAAGACAGGTGAAAAGGCTCGCGCGATCACCGTAAGGGGTAAAGCGGGCTGTGGGCGCGTGCAATGTCCCCAGGAAGGGACCGAGGACCCGGGAGAGCCAGATAGGTATAAAGCAAACACTAGAATGACCGCACACACCACAAAGGGGAAAAAACAGAATGCACCTAGAAGCGCCCTCTGCAAAACGTAGAACTGTCTACACTGCACGGAAGAATCGGTCTGTGCAGCGGCGGACGCGAGGACAGATCGTCCCGGTTCCTTGCTTCCGCGACAGAAGCGGGTCATTGCGGGGCCAAGGACATTGCGCAGCCCCGCGAAGTTACCGTGAGAATCGGGAAAGCCAGGCTGTGGACGCTGCTCGGGGCTGTAAGGACGCGGCTGGCCGCGAAGTGGGTGGATTCAGGGTGTCCGCGAAGGGGCCAAACCTCTGGGAGCCTGGGAGAGACTGGGAGGCGGCTCCAGAGGGCCACCCCAGGCTGGGAGTGAGGACGCCCCTGGCAAGCGCGAGCACCCCTCCAGCGCCCCGCGCATCCCCGGCTCCCGACTCCTCTGCCTGG
>NW_011888852.1:4783377-4788188 GCF_000151845.1 Pteropus vampyrus | reverse complement strand
GCCAGGGGAGTAGTGAGTGTGTCTTAATCTTTTCTATGTGAATCTTTCTGTATCTGATCTAAAATGCAGGTGGAATGAGACGAATTGTCAAGAAGGTAGATTCAGAGACCTGCTTCCCTCCCAACACACTTGCATTTGCTTCCCGTACTTCACCCCTTCACATGCCGCTTTCATGAGTTTTGTTACACCATCTACTGCCTGCTCTATTATGTACTTATTAATGTTTTACCTTAGATTTTTTACTTAGCCTCACCGTAAGCAGTAATATCCATGAAATCCTTGGCTTGTTATGTACCAATTGTATTTCCATATGAAATAAGCAAGTAATAAGTAATCTGTAAGGTTTTTCTTGACATTTCCTGAACTTATTTCCTAGTGCTGCTGTAACGACTTACCACAAACTGTTACAAAAATGATACAAGAGGCAAAGCTTCTCTTGTCTTTATTATTATTATTATTTAAATTTCAAATACAAATGATCTAGAACGTGTTAATTGTCAAATTTACTCCCATAGGAAATCTTCAAAAGTAGGTCAGGTACCACTCCAGTTCTTGGGATTTTGCAGGCACAGTTTGGGGACATATTTCTAGCTTCTAGTGAATATGATCCTTCTCTGTTTTACTTAGAGAGAGATGGATTGTATAACAAGTGTGGGATTTGGAATCAGATGGAGAGTCATTATTCTCATGCTGTCACTTATTATCTGTGTGACTGAAGCCAATCACTTAATCTCTCTGAGCCTCGTTTTTCTTAGTATAAAATGGAAGTAATATTAGGTTGTTGTCAGGGTTAAACACACACACACACACAGTTCCCAGCAGTTATGTTGTATGTATAAGTGCTTAAAAATATTACCTCCATCTTTCCTTCTTTGCTGCCACCAAAGCAACATTCAGAATTATTTTGCCCATTCTCTAATTTCCTTCTAGATTATCACAAAACATGTTTGTTTTTTTCCAGTACTCCCTGGACTAATTCTCTTCTGCTTTTCCTTAATTCCTTCAATTCTGCCCCGTTTTGATGTTCCTTTCCCAAACTCTTCTCTCTCTCATGCTGCAATTTCTCTTCTTTCAAGCAGTTCTCATGTTCCACCTGCCACAATTTCAGCGACCTGTGCTCTGTAAAGGAACTGATATAACTCTGAGAAGAGTGTAGGTCATAAAACTTCTTACTTTCTTACTTCTTTTGCTCTTTATGATGCGTCAATCATCCTTTACATTTGTTTGTTTGTTTATTTTAAATTCACGGTCTTCTTAAAAACATAGAGTAATTTATGTTATCTAATGTTATGGAAAAATTCTTGGACCACAAGTCCTACTAAATTCAACAGACATTTTTTGGAGCATCTGCTATATACCAAGGAGTGCTCCAGGCACTAGGGGGATAAAAATGAAGAAGATAAAGTGTCTGCCCTAAAATACTTAGAGTCCAACCAGGCATACAGACGTATACCTATTTTGCATATAAACATGCCTTATGTGCTTCAAGCAAATAGTGCACATGAAAGAATTCCCTGTACTTTTTTTGCTTAGGAGATTGTCTGGGACTCCAATCAAAATGCCCACTCTGCCCACAGTCCCCTGCCTAGTGAAGGTGTTTCCCCCTGCTACCCGCCACCATCATGTTCTGCTTTTCTGAGCAGAACTCATAGACTCAGGATGGCCTTGTAATCCAAGGTCAGCCACCCTGCATTATGTAATAGACGTCTGCATTCTTTTCTTAACTGCTCATCATTTAGCCCTCTTACTATATTGAAGCAATTCTCCACTGGTTGAGACATGGTGGGAGGCAGAGCCCGTTTCCCATTGATAACATCCCAAAGGTCACATGTATACTCTTTCCCACCCTCTTTGCCTATACCCCAACCCCCACTGTAGCTAGGGTGAGAGCATGTGGCTTATCCTTGGTCAAAGAATATACCTCCCTTAGACCTGGAAATGGAACTTGGTCATACAGAGGATCTGAGAGGAGAAGAGCTCTTTGTAGCAGAGATTGAAACAACATCCAATTTCCAAGGCCAGCAGAGGCAAGAGGACAAACAGTGATACCTGGTTGTTAGTGCCCAGGTGTAAGTTACAGGTTATAGTTCATACTGTTTAGTGGTGACGCTAGAGTCCGCTCTCAGCTAAGTTGGAGGTATGATTTGGCTGTGATTCTGGCTGCTCAGCCTCCCTTTGTTGCTGTTTATTTTCTGAGCATTTCTCTGATCCACTATTCTTTCAATAAATTCCTTTTTCGTTTAAACCAGCCAAATTGATTCTTAGCGACTAAGAATATTTTGTTTGAGGCCTGGTATAAAAGCTCTACCTCAAGAAGAAGAATGCTAATTAACTGATCCAGGTAACTTCTCTTATGATATTCAAACTGGAAATATTTGAGTGGGTCAATTGGAATCCAGAACAGAAGCTAAAAACACACATGCGGGGACTATGAGATAGCAGGGGCTATGTGTAGGTTGCAGTAGCGAGTGAGCAGAAGTTATGAATAAGCAGAAGTTATGAGTTAGCAGAAATCAAAATACATGCAGAGGAGAGGGAGAAGAGGTTGGCTGACAGCAGCAAAGAAGCAGAAGCCAAGAAGAACTGAGTCCTCATGGTGGACTTTCCAGTGTATTCCAAACTAACCCATTCCCTAGATATGCCTTGAATTCCAAACTATTTTCTAGTTTCTAAACTACATGTTTATTTCTATGAAGCTGATTAACCCTGGCTATTCCTAGGTTTCTTAGAAATTCCAGTTGCTCCCATTTTGATGTATATCCTCATAATAACTTCACTATTATTTGAAGTAACCAGAATAAGACTCTGTTCTTTAGACCAAAAGATCCCAAAGATTACTGTGATGATATGGCCAGGACTCAGGAAACAATTGTCAGATGGTGTATTGTAGCAGTCACTGACCTGCCTCTCCAAAAATGTCCTTTCTTTTCCTAGCTTACTTCAAATTCTCAGCAGGAGAACCTTCCTCTTGGCTGGAAAATTGATGATTTATAAGAAGTTCCTGTTTAAAATGTGCTCTATATGGGGGTGGCAGGGGGAGAAGAATCAAAAGTATTTTTCTCTGCATTAGCCATTAGCACGTGAACAGTTTGTTCTTAACTTTAAACTCTTAGAGGTCTGATACTTAGGATGAGCTAGTTACAGGGCAGAAAAATTGGGCATGGAGGAGAGGAAAGTGGAGAGTAGATAGTAGGAAATGGCAGTGAGAGTCTCTGGGACATTTTTAGGGATAGTCTTATGGAATGTTCCCATGAAAGAAGGTTCTGGTGGCAGCCAATGTAAAGAGTGCCAGGGGGCAGTGATGCCAAATGGCAGCCATACAAGAAAGTAGAGACCAACGCCAAACATTCTCACTTCACGATCCGCCTTCTGCCAGCTCCAGAGTATGACCTGGCATAATTTCCATTACCCTTTAGCTCTTATAGGAGATGGGGCTGGGCTACAATGGCAGAGGAAGCTGGCCATCGCATCTGCCCACGTTGAGATTCTGCTCAAAAATCACACCTGCATTAATTGTGCTTTGAATCCATGGACTTCATTTTATCTCCTGCACGATCTAGTGCCCTCTCATGGATTGTGAAAAATGAAGTATCTATATGTCTTACTAATCAGTGAATTGTACACAACCTAGGGGGAGAAAAGTGATTTTGTTAATGAGATGACACGGGAAGGAATGAATTTATACAGGCTGCTGTGTTTGAAGGGAGAGAAGATGCATTGAAACTGCCTTAATGAAAGGAGAAGTCTAAAGTTATCCCTAAAGAGTTTATTTATTTTCTAAAAATCTAAAATGTGTGTGTGTGTTTTTTTTTAATAGTGGGTAGAAGTGTTTGTGGAATAGCAATGGGTCACATCGGGGTGCAGGCAGGGGGAAAATATCAATGCCACAAATACATCTTTCACACAGTACACACCTCAGCTGCTGGGTACTGCACTTGCCCATCGGCTCTGTCTGTGTGGCCAAATGACTTACTGTGGATTATAACTCGATGATGAGCAATGTAAAAGAGCAGATGGGGAGTTTAATGCATCCCCCACATCTCTATCTTGTGACTGGCTGAAGTCCATGTGCAATTTTGAAAAGGATGTTTGAAAAGGACATTCATTATTTTAAAATGCTCTGTGGGAGCTTTGCAGTTCATTATGAGTGACTTAGGTAGGTATTTCTCAAAGATAGGTTTTCCTTGACACGGTTTACAATTTCCTAACAGCAAAAGGGCTACTTGGGATATTAAAATAGAAAAGCTAACTTTGGAGCAATTATCAAGAAAATGGGGGGAGCTAAAGAAGTCTGAAATATTTAGGTTGAATTCTACCCTAAATATTCTGGTGCTGGGAATTCCAGCATCTGGCAATAGCTTTGCTTTCCGTTCCTCAGTGTAATCCTCAAATACTGTTGGGAACATCTATTCAGGGATGAGCATTCAGAGAACTAAAAATCTGTTTGCTCTTGTGGAAAAACAGTTTAAAACCCAGCAGTATAATAGTTTAACAATACTAGAGTTGATTATCTGTGAGAAAATGAAAGATTGTTACTAAAATGGTTCTGAGCCGAACACATCTGCTGTATTCTTTGCTTTATTTTGGGGCTTTACTCGAAGGGCTCCTCAATAGTGTTGTGTGTGCATGGCGCTGACTGTCAAGGGAAGAGATGATGTGTAGGCATCACCTCCCCACACGTCCAGGTGAAAACGAATCAACGATCAGGAGCCTGGGGAAATATGCATCTTGAGGAAATGTGCTCTGGAGTCAAGAAAAGAAGAAAACAGAATTGGAACTTGATTCTTTCAGTACAGTAAAAACAAGCAGAG
>NW_011888852.1:4773720-4782457 GCF_000151845.1 Pteropus vampyrus | reverse complement strand
GTATTTTTCTCTGCATTAGCCATTAGCACGTGAACAGTTTGTTCTTAACTTTAAACTCTTAGAGGTCTGATACTTAGGATGAGCTAGTTACAGGGCAGAAAAATTGGGCATGGAGGAGAGGAAAGCGGAGAGTAGATAGTAGGAAATGGCAGTGAGAGTCTCTGGGACATTCTTAGGGATAGTCTTATGGAATGTTCCCATGAAAGAAGGTTCTGGTGGCAGCCAATGTAAAGAGCGCCAGGGGGCAGTGATGCCAAATGGCAGCCATACAAGAAAGTAGAGACCAACGCCAAACATTCTCACTTCACGATCCGCCTTCTGCCAGCTCCAGAGTATGACCTGGCATAATTTCCATTACCCTTTAGCTCTTATAGGAGATGGGGCTGGGCTACAATGGCAGAGGAAGCTGGCCATCGCATCTGCCCACGTTGAGATTCTGCTCAAAAATCACACCTGCATTAATTGTGCTTTGAATCCATGGACTTCATTTTATCTCCTGCACGATCTAGTGCCCTCTCATGGATTGTGAAAAATGAAGTATCTATATGTCTTACTAATCAGTGAATTGTACACAACCTAGGGGGAGAAAAGTGATTTTGTTAATGAGATGACACGGGAAGGAATGAATTTATACAGGCTGCTGTGTTTGAAGGGAGAGAAGATGCATTGAAACTGCCTTAATGAAAGGAGAAGTCTAAAGTTATCCCTAAAGAGTTTATTTATTTTCTAAAAATCTAAAATGTGTGTGTGTGTTTTTTTTTAATAGTGGGTAGAAGTGTTTGTGGAATAGCAATGGGTCACATCGGGGTGCAGGCAGGGGGAAAATATCAATGCCACAAATACATCTTTCACACAGTACACACCTCAGCTGCTGGGTACTGCACTTGCCCATCGGCTCTGTCTGTGTGGCCAAATGACTTACTGTGGATTATAACTCGATGATGAGCAATGTAAAAGAGCAGATGGGGAGTTTAATGCATCCCCCACATCTCTATCTTGTGACTGGCTGAAGTCCATGTGCAATTTTGAAAAGGATGTTTGAAAAGGACATTCATTATTTTAAAATGCTCTGTGGGAGCTTTGCAGTTCATTATGAGTGACTTAGGTAGGTATTTCTCAAAGATAGGTTTTCCTTGACACGGTTTACAATTTCCTAACAGCAAAAGGGCTACTTGGGATATTAAAATAGAAAAGCTAACTTTGGAGCAATTATCAAGAAAATGGGGGGAGCTAAAGAAGTCTGAAATATTTAGGTTGAATTCTACCCTAAATATTCTGGTGCTGGGAATTCCAGCATCTGGCAATAGCTTTGCTTTCCGTTCCTCAGTGTAATCCTCAAATACTGTTGGGAACATCTATTCAGGGATGAGCATTCAGAGAACTAAAAATCTGTTTGCTCTTGTGGAAAAACAGTTTAAAACCCAGCAGTATAATAGTTTAACAATACTAGAGTTGATTATCTGTGAGAAAATGAAAGATTGTTACTAAAATGGTTCTGAGCCGAACACATCTGCTGTATTCTTTGCTTTATTTTGGGGCTTTACTCGAAGGGCTCCTCAATAGTGTTGTGTGTGCATGGCGCTGACTGTCAAGGGAAGAGATGATGTGTAGGCATCACCTCCCCACACGTCCAGGTGAAAACGAATCAATGATCAGGAGCCTGGGGAAATATGCATCTTGAGGAAATGTGCTCTGGAGTCAAGAAAAGAAGAAAACAGAATTGGAACTTGATTCTTTCAGTACAGTAAAAACAAGCAGAGTGTTATGTGAGCACAGTGAGAGAGCATGAGACTCCCACAGACCCTGCAGATGGACGGGAGAGCCAAGCAGCGGGCCCAGGAGTTTACTATCGCAGAGTGAACTATTTTTCATATGTTAAAAATGTCTTTTAGAAAAGCTCAAAAAGGGGTATCTATGCAAAGTTCATGTAATTAAAATGTTTTGAGAAATAGTGCTACAAAAACTATAACTATATTCTTTTCACTTCTGGCCTTGATATGCGAGGCAAATAGGTAGCAAAAATTTTGCTTGAATAGAGCCTTGCAGTCCAAACTTCACAAATACATTTAATTAGTCAACATGTATTTATTCAGCACTGCCCCCCGCAACCCCACGATGGGAACTTGCACACAGTCGTGAACAAGGTAGACTTCATCAGGAGGAGACTTGGTCATGATGAAGATGTCTGAGAAGACAGACCTTCCAGAACACGCTGCTGGTCCCACTACTTAGCTGCCGCTCCACCCAAGCAGTATACAAACTCTCCCATCTTGCCTTTTCTCTCATGTTCTCTCCTTTTAAATACAAATTTTGTTTTCTATTCTTGCTCTTGTTCACTGCATTTTCTATTTCTTACTTCACTATGAGCTTCCACTTCAACTTCATCAAACCCTTCCAACCAGCGGCCCAATCCCTTTTCATAACTGGTCATTCCCCTCTGTCCTTACTTCCCTCCTCAGCCATCTGAGAGTCCATGCTTTACCACTCAAGCCGTCTTCAAACTAGGTGCCAATAAGGTGCAGGGAGGCTTTCCAAGGGAGGGCTTGTGTAGAAGATAATTTTTTTAACTATTTTTAAAATTTTTATTTTTTAATTAGAGTTTAATTCCATATTATTTTATATCAGTCGTAGAGTATAGTGGCTCTACATGTATGGATATATAAACTTTATATATTTTACAAAGTGATTCCCCCGATTAGTCTGGTACCCACCCAGCACTAAACATAGTTATTACAATATTATATATATATTCCATATGTTGTACTCCACATTCCGTCACTATTTTGTAACTACCAATTTGCACTTCTTAATTGTTTCACCTTTTTCATCTAGTTCTCTAACCCCCTTCCCATCTGGCAATCACCAGTTTACTTGTATCTATGAGTCTGTTTTCGTTTTCTTGGTCATTTATTTTGTTCCTTACATTCCACATATAAGTGAAATCATATAGTATTTGTCTTTCTCTGTCTGACTGATTCCATTTAGCATAATACCTTCTATGTTCAACCATGTCATTGCAAATGGTAAGATTTCATTTTTTTCTTTTCATGGTCGAGTAATGTTCCATTATATATAGGAACCTCTTCTTTATTTAATTGTGTATTAATGGGCACTTAGGTTGCTTCATATCTTGGCTATTGTAAACAATGCTGCAGTGAACATGGGGTGCATATATCTTTTTGAATTGGTATTTTGGATTTCTTCAGATAGTAGTAGTAGAATTCCTGGGTCATAAGGTAGTTCTATTTTTAATTTTTTGAGGAACCTCCATACTGTTTTCCATAGTGGCTGTATCAATTTGCTATCTCAACAACAATGCACAAGGGTTCCCTTTTCTCCACCTCCTTGCCAACACTTGTTGTTTTTTTAAATTTATTGATGCTAGCCATTCTGACAGGTGTGAAGTAATATCTCATTGTGGTTTTAATTTGCATTTCTCTGATTAGTGATCTCGAGCATCTTTTCACATGTCTATTGCCATCTACATGTCCTCTTTGGAGAAATGCCTTAGGAGAAATGCCTCTTTGGGGAAATTAGGTCCTTCACTCAGTTTTTGATTGGATTGTTTGTTTGTTTGTTTTGGTGTTGAGTTGTATGAGTTTTCTATAAATTTTGGATATTAATCCCTTATCAGAAGTATCATAGGCAAATATCTTTTCCCATTCATATATTGTCTTTTCATTTTGTTGATGGTTTCTTTTGCTGTGCAAAAACTTTTTAGTTTACTATAGTCCCATTTGTTTATTTTTTCTTTTGTTTCCCTTGCCAAAGAGATATATCAGGAAAAAATATTACAAAGAGCAATGTCAGGAGTTTACTGCCTATGTTTTCTTCTAGGAGTTTTATGGTATCAGGTCTTACATTCAAGATGATCCAGTTTCATTTGTTTTTGCATATGTCCATGCAGTTTTCCCAATACCATTTGTTAAAGAGACTGTTTTTACCTCATTGTATATTCTTGCCTCCTTTATCATAGATTAAACGACCATATAGGTGTGCATTTATTTCTGGGCTCTCCATTCTGTTCCATTGATCTATGTGTCTGTTTTTATGCCAATACCATGCTGTTTTGATTATTGTAGATTTGTAGTATAGTTTGATATGAGGTAGTATGTTACCTCCAACTTTGTTCTTCTTTCTCAAGATTGCCATGGCTGTTCAAGGTCTTTTATGGTTTCATATAAATTTTAGGATTATTTGTTCTTGTTCTCTAAGAAATGCCATTGGTATTTTAATAGAGATTACATTGAATCTATAGATTGCTTTGGATAGTATGGATATTTTAACACTGTTAATTCTTCCTACCCATGAGCAGGGTATATACTTCCATTTATTTGTACCTTCTTCAATGACTTATAATTTTCTAAGAAGAGGTCTTTTACCTCCTTGGTTAAGTTTATTTTTAGGTATTTTTTGGTTTTTGATGCAATTGTAAATGAGATTGTTTTCCTAATTTCTCTCTCTGTTAGTTCATTATTGATGTATAGAAATATAATCAATATCTGAATATTAATTTTTACCATGTGACTTTACTGAATTTATTTATCAGTTCTAACATTTTTTTTGTGGAATCTTTAGGGTTCTTTATTTATATAGTTCATGTCATCTGTAAATAATAACAGTTTACTCCTTCCTTTCCAATTTAGATGCCGTTGTTTCTCTTTCTTGTCTGATTGCTGTGGCTAGGACTTCTAATATTATGTTGAATAAAGTGGTGAAAGTGGGCATACTTCTCTTGTTCCTGATCTTAAGGAAAACTCTTAAGCCTTTCCCTGTTGAGTTAGCTGTGGTTTTGTCATAGATGGTCTTTATTATGCTGAGGTATGTTCCCTGTATTCCCATTTTGCTGAATGTTTTTGGCATAAATGGATTCTGGATTTTGTCCAATGCTTTTTCTGCATCTATTGATATGATCATGATTTTTATCCTTCAATTTGTTAATGTGCTGTATCGCATTAATTGATTTGCAGATATTGAAACAATCTTGCATCCCAGGAATAAATCCAACTCGATCATGATGCATAATCTTTTTAATGTATTGCTGAATTTTGTTTGCTAATATTTTGTTGAGGATTTTTGCATCTATGTTCATCAGGGATATTGGCTTATAAATTTTTTTTTTGTAATGTCTTTGATTTTGGAATCAGAGTAATGGTGGCCTTGTAGCATGAACTTGGGAGGCTTCCCTCCTTTTGAATTCTTAGGAATATTTTGAGAAGAATAAGTGTTAATTTTTCTTTAAATGTTTGGTAAAATTTACTTGTGAAGCTATGTAGTTCAGGACTTTTGGGGAATTTTCGATTACTGATTCAATTTTATTGGTGGTAATTGGTTAGGTAAGATTTTTTTGTTTCTTCTTGACTCAGTTTTGGGAGAGTGTATGTTTCTAGAAATGTATCCATTTATTCCAGGTTGTCTATTTTGTTGGCATGTAATTGCTCATAGTATTTTATTATAATCCTTTTAGTTCTGTGGCGTCACTTGTCATTTTTCTTCTTTCATTTCTGATTTTATTTACTTGGGTCTTCTCTCTTTTTTCTTGATGAGTCTGGTTAAAGGCTTATCAATTTTGTTCATCTTTTTGAAGAAACAGCTGTTTATTTCATTGATCTTTGTATTGTTTTTTTAGATTTCATTTTGTTTCTTTCCACTCTAAATTTTATTATTTCCTTTTTTCTACTCACTTTAGCCTTTGTTTGCTGTTCTTTTCTAGTTCCTTTAGGTGTGAGCTTAGACTGTTTATTTGAAATTTTCCTTGTTTCTTAAGGTAGGCCTGTATTGCTATGAATTTCCCTCTTACGACTGCTTTTGTTGTGTTCCATCAATTTTGAGTTGTGTTTTATTTTTGTTTGACTCACTCTATTTTTTGATTTCTTCTTTGATTTAATTGTTAACCCACTCATTGTTCAGTAGCATGTTGCTTAGCCTCCACGTGTTTGTGTATTTTTCAGTTTTTTTCTTGTAATTGATTTCTAGTTCATATCACTTGGAAAAGACACTTGATATGATTTCAGTCTTCTTAAATTTACTGAGACTTGTTTTGTGGCCTAACATGTCATCTATCTTAAAAAATGTTCCATGCGTACTTGAGAAGAATGTATATTCTGCTGCTTTAGTGTGAAATGCTCTGAAAATATCAATTAAATCCATCTGGTCTAGTGTGTCATTTAAGATTGCTGTTTCCTTGTTGATTTTCTGTCTGGAAGATCTGCCCATTGGTGTCAATTGGGTGTTAAAGTATCCTATTATGACTGTTAAACTATCGTTCTCTCCCTTTATGTCTGTCAATGTTTGCTTTATATATTTAGATGCTTCTACGTTGGATGCTTAATGTCTACTAGAGTTCTATCCTCTCATTGGGTTAATCCCTTTCTCATTATGTAATGTCTTTTGCATCTTATTATAGCCTATGTTTTAAAGTCTATTTTGTCTGATATAAGTATTGTTACCACAGCTTTTTCATTTCCATTTGCAAGAAATATCTTTTTCTATCCCTTTACTTTCAGTCTGTGAGTGTATGTGTTGATCCGAAGTGGGCCTCTTGTAGACAGCATATGTATGGGTCTTGTTTTCTTATCCATTCGGTGACACTATATTTTTTGATTGGAGCATTCAACCATTTACATTTAAAGTGATTATTGATAGGTACATAATTATTGACACTTTATTATATTTATGTTATTTTCCCCCCTCTTTTTCTTAAAGAAGTGCTCAACATTTCTTGTAATTCTGGCTTGGTGGTGATGAATTCCTTTAGCTTTTACCTGTCTGGAAAACTCTTTAACTTGCCTTTATTTTAATTGATAGCCTTGCAGCATATAGCAGTCTTGGTTGTAGGTTCTTACTTTTAATCACTTCGAATATTTCCTGCCAATCCCTTCTGGCCTGCAAAGTTTCTGTTGGGAAATCATCTCACATTCTTATGGTTGTACCCTTCTTAGTAACTTGCTACCTTTCTATTGCTGGTTTTAGGATTTTCTCTTTGTCTTTAACCGTTGGCATTTTAATTATGATTTGTTTCGGTATGGGTCTATCTGGGTTCATCTTGTTTGGGGCTCTTTAGGCTTCTTGCACTTGTATGTCTATTTCCTTCATCAGGTTATGGAAGTTTTCAGCCATTATTTCCTCAAAGAGGTTCTCAATACCTTGCTCTCTCTCTCTTCTCTTTCTAGTACTCCTATGATGTGAATATTGGTATGCTTGATATTGTCTCAAAGGTTCCTTAAACTATCTTTATTTTTGGATTCTTTTTCTTGTTACTATTCTGATTGAATGTTTTCTGCTACCTTATCTTCCAAATCGCTGATTCAATTCCATTTCATCCAATCTACTGTTGATTCCTTCTAGTGTATTCATCATTTCAGTTATTATATTCTTTATTTCTGACTGGTTCTTTTTTTATGGTTTCTATGTCTTTTTAAGCTTAATATCTCTTTGTTGAAGTTCTCACTGAGCTCATCTATTCTTCTTCTAAGTTTATTTAGCATCTTCATAACCAGTGTTTTTAACTCTGTATCTGGTAGATTGCTTGCTTCCATTTTATTCATTTCTTTTTCTGATATTTTCTCCTGTTCTTTCATTTGAGACATGTTCTTTTGTTTTTTCATTTTGGCTGCCTTCTGTGTTTGTTTCTATGGATTATGTAGATCTGCTACATCTCCCCATCTTAGCCAGATGGCCTTATGTAGTAGGTGTCCTGTGTGGCCCAGTGATGCAGTCTCTCTGATCACTTGCACGAGGTGCTCCAGGCGTGGCCCTCGTGTGGTTGTTGTGTCCTTCTATTATAGTTGAGCCTTGACTGTTTTTGACATGTCAGTGAGTAGGATTGATTCTCAGGCTGACTGGCCGTGAGGATTGGCCATGCCCACAATGTATGAGCTGTTGTGTGGTGGCTCATCCTACCAAGTGCAGTTTGCCCCAGCAGGATCGTGTGCCTGTTGAGACCATTCTTTAAGTGTACAGCTTGTGGGGCTAATTAGATGGTGCTTTATTGAGGTCTAATGCCAGCCTTTGAGTGTATTAGTTTTGAGGTCCCTTGGGAGAGACTCTCATGCAGGCCAAGGTCAGCTGCTATCTGTGATTGTCCCAGAACTACCTATTAGGAGCTACAAAGCTATCCGTGTTTAGTCACTGACTGAGCTGGACCTGGAGGTATGTGGGAGATGCGAGGTGGGGAATTGAGGCCTACTGCTACCAGTAGGGCCTGGGGAAGCTTAGCAAAAGGCCTAGGGTGACCCAAGGCCTGAGCCTACTTGCTGGCTGCCCGTAACACTCAGTAGCTGAAAGAGCCTGGGGTTACCCAGATTGGATGAGGCACAGTCTCAGGGAGTCACCAGGTTAGGGTAAGTGGTATTCCCCAGGTTGGTGCTGATTTATATTTGTTGCCAGTGCTGAGGTTGTGGCCACTTGCAAAAGTCTTAGCTCACATGGAAGCCAGCCACTGCCCACCTCAGGCCTGCAGATCCCCGAGATTTGTTCAAGAAATACTGCGGCTCAGGCTAGAGTTGTTTGCCTGCCTCTGAAATTTTCTTCTGAGGTACATGAGTGAAGCCTGTTGATTGCTGCCAAGGAACCTCCTGTTGAGAGCTAGGCAGAGGGGAGGCTGGTTGCCCAGTAACCACCCAAAATTGCCACTGGGCAATTTGTGAGTTTGGTGTGGCAGGGTCTCCAGGTGTCACCAGTGTGGAGTGAACCGATCTCACTGGGCCAAGGCAGATTCAGTTTTGGCCATGCAGGG
>NW_011888852.1:4768281-4772535 GCF_000151845.1 Pteropus vampyrus | reverse complement strand
ATACTTTTTATACATTAATTTTTTTTACCTTAGCTATTCAAGATACTTACCTCTAGTGCTTTTTTTGAGAGTTAAATTTTAAATCTTAGAACAATTTTAGATTTACAAAAATATTGTAGATAGTATAGAGTTCCTACATCCCCACACACACAGTTTCCCCAGGTAGTACCATCTTACATTACATGGTATGTTTGTCACAGTAATGAATCAATATTAATACAATATGATTAACTAAAATCCATATTTTATTTAGATTTTTAAAAATTTTTACCTAATCTTTTTCAGTTTTGGTATCCCACATTACATTTATTCATCATGTCTCCTTTTGAGGAGACTAGTCAGGTATTTTGCAGACTATCTTTCAGTTGAGATTTGTCTGACTTTTTTTTTTATCATGATTAGACTGGAATCATAGGTTTTGGGGAAGAAGGCTAAAGAGGTAAAGTGCTGTTTCATTCCACGATATCCAGGGCATATACTATCAAGATAACTTATCACTATTGATGTTGACCTTGATCACAGCTAAGGTAGTGTTTGTCATATTTCCCCTCTATAAAGCTACTCTTTTTCCCCCTTCTAGGACTTTATTAGCTGAAATAAAAAGAATCTTTGAACTGCCCAAGTAGATTAGGTTCATAATGTTGATTCTTATAAATATTAGTGAAATGCTTTTTAAGATATTTAAGGTAAAAGAAAAATATCTGATTTATATTCATGTGCATTATTCAATAAGATAGTTAAAAATAAATTTTTACCAAATCATGAAATATATATTCCAATTACTGTTAATACTCATCTTATTTCACCTTATAATTTTGTTTTACATTCAGATAAGTCTCGATAAGTCTTTTTTGGTATACTTCCAAGAAATAGAGAAAATAAATGATACTACCAATCATATAAATTTCTTTGCAATTAAGGGATTACTAATTTTTTTGCTTTCAATAAATTGAGTGGTCAGCTGCTGGATTATTAACATATCTCTTATGATAGATATTTATGTGACTTTGGCTTTGAACTCAGAAGGAGTCCAGAGAGTTGAGTGACATTGTTATAAAACTTGTGCATCTACTTAGTTATGAGGAAAAGGTTTCTCAACACCTATGTTTAATAATGAAAAATAAGAATGTTGATATTTTCTATATGTTACTCTAGACATAAGTAACATTAACCTATGGATGAAATAATTAATTGGAAAAAAATGTCCTCAAAACAGAATGCTAATTTGTATGTTTAATACTTATCAAACTTTAAAATACATTTATATTTTAGTAAAAATTTTTAATATGTGAATATTATTTTAGTCAAATATATATTAATAATTGTTTAATAGTAATCTAAAAGAAAAAATTTAACACTTAGAGACTTATGCTCATAGAGACTCCAAAGTTCTTATACCACTTCCTCCACATCTCAAGTAGCAACTTATAACTTTACCTCATACATAGAAAATATAAAAATTACATTAAACTTCAGCTTATATAATGTTTGTTGCAGAGAAATGTGTGAAGGTGATAAATAAACTCGTGAGTACAAAAATATATTATAAAATTCAGTTGTCATGGAGAGTAAGTGGAATGAAAGTAGAAGTTCAAGTAAAAATGAAAATATATAAAATTTCAATATAAGGAGCACTGTTAAATGTATTTTTAAATGGATGATTTAATACCAAATTTATATGGTATTAAAATTCATCAATTACTGTTAGAGACTAAATGTTTGTGTCCCCTCAGAATTCATAAGTTGAAGATTAATACTCGATGTAATAGCATTTGGAATGGGGCTTCAAGAGGTGCTTAGGTCATGAGGTTAGTGCTCTCATGAGTGGGATTTGTGCCTTTGTGAGAGACCCCAGAGAGCTCCCTCACCACTCCCCACTGAAGACACAGCAAGAAGGCCCTCTACAAACCAGAAAGTGGGCCTTCAGCAAACACAAAATCTACTGGTGCCTTGAAATTGAACATCTTAGCTTCCAGAACTGTGAGAAATAAATTCCTGTTGCTTATAAGCTATCTAGTCTACAGTATTCTGTTATAACATTCCCAATGGACTAACACAATGAACATTTTTAAAAAAGTGACATATCAAATTGTACTATATATCAAAAAATATATCACATTTAAGCTTGAAATGAGAAATTTAAATGTTACCTTAAAAAATGTGTGGAGGGTTCATAGTTTTTTGAAACTATTTTTAGGGAGGATACAAGTCAAAGATTTTGAAGTCCATGTGACACTGTAATCACTCCCAAACACCTTTAAGTCTTTTGTCCCTCTCTGCTCTCATTGCACTCATCAGGCATAGGTCCAACCCTGGTTAAACCCAATTATCTACCGATTCCATATGTACACTCAAGCAGCTCAATGTTGCTGGAGAGAAACATAAGCCCATGAAACATAAGCCCATAGTTTCATGATCAATCTATGATTACAACACACAAACCTGTACACCACACCACCTAGCAATCCTACTTGTTGGACATGTTCAAATTCTCACTTCCAAGCAACTGTTTCACACCTTCTTTTTCCTCTCAAAGTTCTTATACCACTTCCTCCACATCTCAAGTAGCAACTTATAACTTTACCTCATACATCCTTGAGAAAATAGTTGAAATAAAATAAGAACTTCCTCATCTTCTCTCCAGCAACCTGCATTTGCACCCATGCTTTGCCTCTCCTCTCATTACTGTGGGTGAAGTCCTTCCTGTGGAAGTCCAACACTTCTTATGCTCTGGATCCCATCCTCTCTCAACTTCTTGAGAGCATTGTCCTTGCAGTTATTGCCTGTCATCTTATCATGTGTCCTCAAGGATATCCCTTTATGGAACATCATTTCCATCAGCTTCATAACCTGCTTTCATATATCCTGTTTTTAAAAAAACCCTCCCTTCACCCTATATTCCTACCTCACCCTGCTCATCTCTCTACTTCCCTTCATAATTAAACTTCAGAAAAGAGCTCTCTAGAGTTTCACTTCCTCGCCTTACATTCTCGAGCCAGTCCACTCCAAATAGACTTCCTTCACATCACTCCATGGAGATGTATTTCATTAGGGACAACAATGGCTTCCATACTGTCAAGTCCAATGGCAGTATCTCTGTTCCTATCTAATTGATCCATTGATCACTCTTCCTTCTAAAAGAGCTTATCTTGGTGTCTCCAACACTAGCTCTCCTGGTTTTCTTCATACATTGTATATGAAGAAATTGTCTTTGCCTTTCTTCTGCTTATCTTGACCTGTAAGTTTGGAGTTCTCCCTGGTTTAGTTCCTCTTTTCTATCAACATATATATTTTTTAAGGTGAGTTTATCTTGCAGTTAAAATATAATTTTTATGCTAATGGTTCTCTAATCTATATATTAAACTTGAATTCTCTCCAGAAGGGCCTATTTGCCATCTTCATTTTTTTTTTATACCCAATAGGTACCTTCAGTGTAACTTGATTAACATGGAAATCTCGATTTCTATTAGCCCCAATCCCACTCCAACTCCATACCAGTTTTCTGTCCTGTACTTACAGTCTCATGGCATGAACATCCAGCCAGCCAGTTCTAAAATCAAAATTGAGCAGTTGTCCTTGATATCTCTGTTTTTATTACTTATATCTAATCCATTCAGAAAAAGTCTTCTTTGTCTTCAAAATATATTCATACTTATTCTTTTAATGTGTCAAGTGTTGCTTTGTGACCTGATAATTGGCCAATTTTTGAAAATGTTTCATTGATATTTAAGAGGAATATATATTCTCATTGGTGGAATGTTCATGAAGTTAAGCTTGTTAATTGTATTTCAAATAAAAGCTTTTATATTCTTAATAATTTTTGTCTTGATTAGTTTTTGAGAGAGGGTCTTAAAATCTGCTACTACAATGGTGGATTGCCTTGTGGTAAATCTGGTAACCATGTTGTTACGTACTTGTAAGTTTAGAACTGGCTATCATCTAGTGAATTTTAACTTTTTATTATTTTATAATATTTTTTTTTGTTTCTAAATAATGATTTTGCCTTAAATTATTTTCTCTGATTATAGTATATCTGCACAAAGATCAGCTTAATACAATTCCTTCTACTCTTCTACTTTGAAGATTTCTATATCTTTATATTTCAGGTATTATTCTTGTAACACCTTTTGACTAGTTGATGATCTTTGCCATTCAACTGATGAGTTTAGTGAAGTTACATTTAACGTGATTATTAATATATTTGGAATTTTTTCCAAATATATCAAATGTGTGTTTACTGTCATTTACTTTTTT
>NW_011888852.1:4759296-4767431 GCF_000151845.1 Pteropus vampyrus | reverse complement strand
TTATTCTTAAATGGCCAAATACTACCTATTTTAAGCTTTTCAAGTTTTATGCCATACAGTTTCTGTAACAACTCTTCAACTCTGCTATTTTAGCCATAAACAGCCATAGACAATATGTAAACAGATAGGACTGGCCATGTTCTAATAAGACTTTATTATGAAAGAAGAGAGTGCTCCAAATTTAGCCAACTCGATGTGATCCAGGGCCAATGACCCACAAGAAGCCTGATGTTGTACTGAATAGTAGTCGAATCTTGAAGTCACCCGAAGAGAACTCTTACTTTACATTGTCAGAATCCAGATGTTTGGCCTGATCCTTTGACTTTTCAGCCAAGGCTACAGTTCTAAAATCTTCTGGTGTTCTCACGATATGGCAGTTATTTTCCTCCAGGCTCTCTGAGAGAGCAAGGAAAAAACCACAATGCCTATATCATCTGTTGTAAGTAACACATTGTGACTTTGTCATGTTCTAGTTACACACTAGAAGTGAGTCATTAAGTCTTGCCTTCAGAATACACCTTTTGAGGGAAAGATTGTCAGAGAATCTATGGACATATTTTAAAGCCACTATCAGTCTGTTGTGACATGTTGTTTTTGTTAAGATGTATTAAGAAACAGCTTCAAACAGATATGTACTTGGAAAAGAAGATATTTTAATAGTCTTCTTAGATAGTTGTAGCTATTTTTAGATATTACACTAAATGATGATTTCTTAAAGGTGAGTTGCATTGTGAAATCTGAAACCATATAATGAATTTTCAAATTCCGTTACATTAAAATTCATTGGTCTATCTTGTACTTTGAATAGATGTTTTACCCATGTATGATTTTGTAACACAATGCATTGGTCATTTGGAATATCGAGTCACTGAATCATGCAGATCTTTCAAATGTTGGCATATTTCATTATACAATATAAAATATTATATTTGTTAATATCACTACTAATCTCATCAGAAGTCTTGAAGCATTGGAAAGCTGTCAAGCTTATGCAATTTTTCTAAAATTCTAATTTTTCCTTCAAAGTTTGCATTTTTTCATTGGCAACGAGACTGTCAGTTGTTTTTCTTGAAGTGATAGTCTCACTTGGTTCATTGTTGAGAGAACGTCTGCCAAATACCCAAGTCTTAATAAACACCGTTCTTCATTGATTCAAGTAAAAATGGAATTCTCTGAAAAAAGTGGCTGGTTCAGCTCACAATTCAAATAATTTTTCATGTGCTCATCCTTGAGACAACCATCATACCTCAGTTTGCAGTAGTTGTACTTTTTGCATACTTCCTATTTCATCAGGCAGAATATTAAAAAGATATATACTCAAGGGCTGATATTTAATAAAATTAATAGTTTTTATTGCTTCATAACAGACATTAAAAGTAAAACTCTTCTCTGGCTTTTTTTCCAGCCAGTGAGTGGCAGTGAAGTACACACTATACTAGTGCAATGATTTACCATAGTGAAGTGTACACTATACTAGTGCAATGATTTACCATGAAACGAGTACATTATGCTATACTACAGTTTGGGGCCATGGCCTTGATTTGTGCTAAGCCACCAACAGTTTTACCCACCATTGCTTTTGTACTGCCAATACAAAGCAATACCGTGAAAAAGACAAAGAATGCCTTAGTATTATTATAAAAGTAGTTTTGAGTTTTTGATACTCTGAAAGCATCTCAGAGACCCTCAGAAATTTATGGCCTCTACCTGGGGTACTGCTATCCTAAGGCACTGACTAGTACCCAATTAATCTCACAAGTTTTAACCTTGATCTTTTCTCCTCTGTCTCCACTTCCTCCCCACCCCTCTCACCTTCCCCCATCCTCCACCACCAATGTCTTTACCTATTATGCTGAGCAATTGTACATTTTTCTTGGGAGAGATTGCCTTCTGACTTTTAAGTTTTGTGGAGAATTTTAGAAAAATATTTATTTTAAATATCAAAACTTTATTTCATGCAGATGATAGAAGGTAGTTTAAAATAATTTATTTTTAAAAATATCATATACCACTGTACTATAATAGAAGACTACCATATTCTTGTTTTTCAAGTTGGAAAATTTTTTATAGTACAGGAAATGCTAGTAAGTCATGAAATGAAATTTTTTCCTAGTCGTGCTGACCATTAGTGTGCTCTTAGTCTACCTCTTGCAGGATAATTGACAAGTATCAGTTGATCAAAACTGGGTCCATGTTCAAGTTGTGATGCGTTGGCTCAGGAGATTAGCGTCAGTAGGATACATGGTATTCATAGGTCCCTGCTATTCTTTGATGTCTCTTTTTCTCATACTGGCTTGAGTCTCTGTGCAACATTGTTTGCACTGTGTGCAGTGGCTGCTGGATTTTCTCAGTGTCACTGAGAAAGCTCAGATTTGGCTGAGAAGTTTCAGGGTATGTCAAACCTTTCCTCTTGACTTTTACCTGATGCTTCTGAACCTGGTGCAGACTCTGTAGGAGTCCCCCATTCAGTAATGAGATTGGAATTAACATCTGCTTGGTTATTGCTATTTCTCTGACCCACCTATCATAAGGGTCCGTGTTGCCACATCTAAGTTAGGGCTCTCATTTTACTCTGAAGCTCAGTGTTCACATCATCAGCTCTCAATATCCAAATGATGATTTCTGCAGAGAGTTTGCCTCCATTCACACAAATTACACTGGGGCCTTTGGTGAAGCTAACGACACTCAGAAAATGTCAATTAAAAAGATTCTTTGAAACAAATATTCTTTGCAAAGAAACCCTTCCTTCTGTCATCAGGGGCAGATTCAGGTTTTATAGGGCCTGAAACTTACATGATTTGGAGATCCAGCCAAGAAACAAAAAACAAAGTTACAAAAGTGATCTTAGTTAAAATGAGAAAATCAATCACAACAAATTATGTTAGGCTTAAAGATTCAGATAGTTTTAGGTGACTTATAAGAAATGAGTACATATGAATGCTTCTTGATTAAAATCTGGCTTATTCACCTTCCTAGGACACTATATCCCAGAAGCTTGTGGCAGTCATAGCTCTGTGCAAGGGCACACACATTGTAAATCCATCTCTCCATTGGAAGGACTTTGTATTCCAGACATCGCTGTTTTTCAAGTGACCCTAAATCATGCCAAACAAAAGCCTGAAACATGTTGAAGTAACAAAGACACATTAGTTCTTTCCTTTCATTAAACTGTGTCATACTATAAGTGACATTTATTTATTCTAAAATTATAGTATATTTTACATTATTAGGCATGGAAAACTCCCAGAGGGCATCAAATATTGTTTTATCTATGAAAAAGTTTAGTTATTAATAAAAGGAGATGCTACAAATTTCACAAATGCAATTCATGACTTCTATTAATTTTTAAAAGAGGTCAACCTCTCAGGAAGGCAATTCAAGAGGCAACATTTTAACGAGCATTACTGGAGAGCAGGTAATTCATTATTCCAAATACCATATTTATTATATTAATAGATTAACATGCTAATAAAAGGGCAAGTCCATAGGCATCTGTTTTACAATGAAAGTAAAACCCTTGGAAGCATGAGATTAGAATGTGTTATTTAAAACAATAGTAGAGATCCTTAAAATTAATCTTTTAAAATGCACAGCAATGTGGTATCTTGTGAGTTTCTTCTTTCCATCTGCCAAGGTTATTAAGTGGTATTTTCTCTTCTCCAGGGTATCACTGACTTCAGCAAATGCATGTGTAGAAATAAGAAAATTGGAAAAAAACACAGAAAAATTTGTGAGAAAAATTACATTTTATAAATGGTTAATCTAGAGGTAATAGGTTAACCATTCTTAAAGATTAAACCCATCTATAATCCATCATCTTTTGTAATACAGCACAGTACATGTGGTTTTTAACATATTGTTCTCATTACTATAACAGAACTAGAACAGTTCAGTTATATGGCCATTGAGTCAACCATTCCGATTATTTATTTATTTTATTTATGTGTTATCATTACCAGTATCATTTGAGAGATTCATTCGTTTGACTCTGCAATGGTTTGAGTCAATGTTAGAGATAGCTGAAATCTCTATATTCATCTCTTAATAAAGTATATTTGATATATATATATTCTCTAATTCAGTGTAGATAGGGACACTCATAAGGTGTAGACTTGAAAAAGGATTATAGTCCATCTGTGTATCTTTGTGCCTCCAGACCTTAAATTTCCTAGACAATATGTCTGTTTTTAAACAAGTTTATAGAATATTTTTTATCACACTTAATAATAACAGTTATTATTAGAAGAATATATTTTCTATTTAATATATATTATAATACCATGGTTTAATTAAATTCTACAAATATTTATTATCTGCTATAAGGTCAGTTCTATGCTACGCCATGACAGAAGTCAGGAGGGTTACAAGTTGAAGAATTGGGATATATCTCTCTGAAAAAGAAAGACATGCCTTATTGAAACAAAATTGGCATATTGACCATGCATGTATCAATCTTTGTGGTCCCAACCATAAGTGCTAAAGGAAGAGATTTTTGGGGGGAATGGACTCATCTGGGGAAGGTTTACAAAGAGCTGAGACTTGTCTAATGACATTAAAAGGCGTTTATATTTGACTAGGTGGAGAGTAAAGAAAAGCAACATTTTAAATGAGAAGAACATTATGGACAAACTGTGGAGAAAAGTTTTATTAAATATTTCATTAGAAGAGATGAAAAAAGACTGTCTCTTTTGTACTGGAAAATTATTAACCATCTCTTTAGTTTTCTCTTTTCCAAGTTAAATAATCCCAAATCCACTTACCTTTCATTCTGCATCCTCTTTTCTGTGTTAAATAATCCCAAATCCTCTTTCCTTTCATTCTGCATCCTTTTTTCCAGCCCTCAGCCTTTCTGGGGATCTCCAAGCTCTCTGCCTCTCTCACAAGCTATGTGGCTCAGTGGGTGAAGCCTCTATTAGGGATTTAGGATCTGACTTCTACTTCTCATTCTTCCAACTGTGTAGTTTTGGCCAGTTCCTTATTGGACTTTAGTTTTTGTCTTTAATTTGAGGCACTGGACTATGGTCTCCTTATTTCCTTTCATCTCAAAATTCTGAATCTTAAATTGTAAAGCTAATATTTGATATAAGATTCTAGCCATGTGGAATAAGGTTAAAGGGTAAATTGCCAATCTCCTTCATTCTATGTTTCTCTTTAGATATTCTAATGTCATAATTACTTTAAAAAACCAAGATAAAAGTCTAATATTTCATAGAAACTGGGTTTTCTTGTCTTAGACTTTATTATTAAAACACCATTTACATAAAGTGACCTTAAGTACCAACTCACCCTAAGGGGAAGTAAATTTATTTTTGTTTTGGGGATAATGAAAATTGCTTTTGTTTAAAGGATTTAAGGTTATTATAAAGAATTCAAGCTATAAAAAAAGTAAAAAAAATCATGTCACCCAGAATACTATTATAATATTAGGTGATCATCACCCCAGACTTAACGAAGTATTTTAGGATACATAACAGTTGTAATGCTAAAGAACTTTAGTAACATTGTAGTATTTCTTTTCATGATGTAGAGCTATTTTTTTAAAAATATACTTTATTTCCCTGTTCCATCTCTTTCTTCCATGGCCAATCTTCTTGATGAAGGCCACATCCAAGAATCCCTCTCCTCATGACACTGAAATCTGACTTTGCCTCTGTCATTGACATTGAACTTGTCAAGGTAAACGATAACATTCGAGTTGACAAAGCCAATAGAACCTTTTTAGTTCTTTGCTTAGTTTGACTTCTGGCTAGCATTCTTTCCCTGCCAAGCTTTATTGAGATATAACGGACATAAAACCTTGTGTAGGTTTAAGGTGTACAATGTGATAACTTGATACAAGCATATATTGCAAAATGATTACTACAGTAAGGTTAGTCAATGCATTCTTCACCTCACATAATGACCATCTTTTTGTTGTTTTGGTGAGAAATTTTAAGATCTATTCAGCAAATTTCAAGTATACACTACAATATTGTTAACTATAGTTGCCGTGCTATACATTAGATCCCTGAACTTATTCATCTTCTAACTGAAATTTCAACCAACATCTCATTTTCCCTACCCTGCAGCCCTCAGTCTAATTTTTGTTTGTATGAGTTGGGTGTTTTTACATACCACATTAAGTGAGATCATACAGTATTTGTCTCTTATTGTCTGACTTATTTCACATAGCATAATGACCTCAAATTTCATTCTTGTTGTCACAAATGGCAGAATTTCCTTCTTTTTTTTGTGGCTGAATAATATTGCAGTGTGTGTGTGTGTGTGTGTGTGTGTGTGTGTGTGTGTAACATTTTCTTTATCCATTCATTTGTTGATAGGCATTTAGGTTGTTTCCATGTCTTGGCTGCTGTGAATAATGTTACAGTGAACGTGGGAGTTCACTGTAACTCAAGATACTAATTTTGATATCTCAAGATACTAATTTCACTTCCTTTGGAAATATACCCCGATGTAGGATTGCTGTGTGATATGGTAGTACTATTTTTTAATTATTTGAGGAAAATTTATACTGTTTTCCATAGCGGCTGTATAAGTTTATAGTCCCACCAACAGTGCACGGGAGTTCCCTCTTCTTCGCATTCTCACCAGCACTTGTTATTTCTTGTCTTTTTGATACTAGCCATTCTAACAAGTGTGAAATGATATCCCATTGTGGTTTTGATTTGCATTTCTTTGATGTTTAGTTATATTGAGTATTTTTTTATTTACCCGTTGGCCAGTTGTATGTCTTCTTTAGCAAAATATATATTTAGATCTTTGCTCATTTTAAAATTAGATTTTTTTATTTACTATGAGTTGTATGAGTTTCTTGTATATTTTGGATATTAACCCATTATCAGATATATGGTTTGCAAATATTTTCTACCATTTCATAGATAGTCTTTTCATTTTGTTGATTGTTTCTTTTGCTCTGCGGAAGCTTTTTAGTTTGATGTAGTCCCACATATTTACTTTCTCTTTTGTTGCTTGCACTTGTGATGTCATATTTAAAAATCATTTCCAAGTCCAATGTCAAAGACCTTTGTCCCTATGTTTTCTTCTAAAAGTTTTACAGTTTTGAGTCACGTTTAAGTCCTCAATTCATATCAAGTTATTTTTCATTAGTGATGTGAGATATGGGTCCAGTTTGTTTTCTTTTTTATGTGTGAGTGTGTTAATTGATATGTCTACCTTCCCCAATTTTATTAAGATATAATTGACATATTACAATGTATTAGTTTATGATGTACAACATAATGATTTGATCTATGTATATATTGCGAAATAATTACCACAATAAGTTTAGTTAACATCTATCACCTCCCATAGTTACAAATTTTTTTCTCATGATGAGAACTTTTAAGATCTACTCTCTCAGCAACTTTCAAATATGCAGTACAATATTGTCAACTGTGGTCATCATGTTGTATGTTACATCCCCTTAAGATAAATAAGTTATATTTATCTTATAACTGGAAATTTGTATCTTTTGACCACTGTCACTCATTTTTTTCCACTCAGTTTTATTGTTTTGAATGTGGTTATCCAGTTTTCCAAAAACTACATATTGAAGAGACTATCCTTTTCCCATTGAGTATTCTTGTCTATGTGACAAATATTACTTGACTGTATTTGCTTGAGTTTATTTCTGGGCTCTCAATTCTGTTCCATTGGTCTATGTGTGCACTTTAATGCCAATACCATATTATAACTTTGTAGTATAATTTGAAATCAACAAGTGTGATGTCTCCAGCTTTGTTTTTTCTCAAGACTGCTTTGGCTATTTGGGGTCTTGTGTTCTTCCACATGAATTTTAGGATTGCTTCTTCTATTTCTGTGAAATATTAGAATTTTGATAAGTATAGCATTGAATCTGTAGACAGTTTAATGTAATACGAACATTTTAATAATATTAACTCTTTTGATCCATGAATAAAAGATATCATTTATTTGTATATTTTTCAATTTCTTTCATCAATGCCTTAGAGTTTTTTAGTGTATAGATCTTTTACTTCCTTGTTTAGATTTATTCCTAAGTATCTTACTGTTTTTAATGCCATTGTAAGTGGGATTGTTTTCTTTATTTCTTTTCAGATACTTCATTATTAATGTATAAAAACACAACTTATTTCATATTGATTTTGTATTCTGCA
>NW_011888852.1:4756719-4759246 GCF_000151845.1 Pteropus vampyrus | reverse complement strand
ACTTGTTATTTCTTGTCTTTTTGATACTAGCCATTCTAACAAGTGTGAAATGATATCCCATTGTGGTTTTGATTTGCATTTCTTTGATGTTTAGTTATATTGAGTATTTTTTTATTTACCCGTTGGCCAGTTGTATGTCTTCTTTAGCAAAATATATATTTAGATCTTTGCTCATTTTAAAATTAGATTTTTTTATTTACTATGAGTTGTATGAGTTTCTTGTATATTTTGGATATTAACCCATTATCAGATATATGGTTTGCAAATATTTTCTACCATTTCATAGATAGTCTTTTCATTCTGTTGATTGTTTCTTTTGCTCTGCGGAAGCTTTTTAGTTTGATGTAGTCCCACATATTTACTTTCTCTTTTGTTGCTTGCACTTGTGATGTCATATTTAAAAATCATTTCCAAGTCCAATGTCAAAGACCTTTGTCCCTATGTTTTCTTCTAAAAGTTTTACAGTTTTGAGTCACGTTTAAGTCCTCAATTCATATCAAGTTATTTTTCATTAGTGATGTGAGATATGGGTCCAGTTTGTTTTCTTTTTTATGTGTGAGTGTGTTAATTGATATGTCTACCTTCCCCAATTTTATTAAGATATAATTGACATATTACAATGTATTAGTTTATGATGTACAACATAATGATTTGATCTATGTATATATTGCGAAATAATTACCACAATAAGTTTAGTTAACATCTATCACCTCCCATAGTTACAAATTTTTTTCTCATGATGAGAACTTTTAAGATCTACTCTCTCAGCAACTTTCAAATATGCAGTACAATATTGTCAACTGTGGTCATCATGTTGTATGTTACATCCCCTTAAGATAAATAAGTTATATTTATCTTATAACTGGAAATTTGTATCTTTTGACCACTGTCACTCATTTTTTTCCACTCAGTTTTATTGTTTTGAATGTGGTTATCCAGTTTTCCAAAAACTACATATTGAAGAGACTATCCTTTTCCCATTGAGTATTCTTGTCTATGTGACAAATATTACTTGACTGTATTTGCTTGAGTTTATTTCTGGGCTCTCAATTCTGTTCCATTGGTCTATGTGTGCACTTTAATGCCAATACCATATTATAACTTTGTAGTATAATTTGAAATCAACAAGTGTGATGTCTCCAGCTTTGTTTTTTCTCAAGACTGCTTTGGCTATTTGGGGTCTTGTGTTCTTCCACATGAATTTTAGGATTGCTTCTTCTATTTCTGTGAAATATTAGAATTTTGATAAGTATAGCATTGAATCTGTAGACAGTTTAATGTAATACGAACATTTTAATAATATTAACTCTTTTGATCCATGAATAAAAGATATCATTTATTTGTATATTTTTCAATTTCTTTCATCAATGCCTTAGAGTTTTTTAGTGTGTAGATCTTTTACTTCCTTGTTTAGATTTATTCCTAAGTATCTTACTGTTTTTAATGCCATTGTAAGTGGGATTGTTTTCTTTATTTCTTTTCAGATACTTCATTATTAATGTATAAAAACACAACTTATTTCATATTGATTTTGTATTCTGCAACTCTACTGAATTTATTAATTCTAACAAATTTTTGGTGGAGTCTTTAGGATTTACTATATATAAAATCATGTCATGTGCAAACAGAGACTATTTATGATTTGGATATATTTAATTAATTTTTTTCCCCAACTGTTGATCAAAGCTTTGAGTGGCTAAGTGGAGAAAAACTATATGCTGCCTACAAGAGACTCACTTCAGCTTTAAGGACACATATAGGCTCAAAATGAAGGGATAAAAAAGACATTCTACACAAATGGAAACCAAAAGGGAGCAGGAGTAGCTATATTTATATTATTCTGATATAAAGAAAAAAGTGACTTTAAGTCAAATACTAACAAAAGACAAAGAAGGTCATTATATAATAAAAAAAGGGGCCAAATCATCAAGAGGATAAAACAATTGTAAATATATATGCACCCATCATTGGAGTACTTAAATAATTTAAGCAAGTACTAAAAATCTGAAAAGAAAAATAGACAATAACACAATAATAGTAGGAGACTTTAATACCCTACTTTTAACAAAAGTAGATCATCCGGACAGAAAATCAATAAGAAAACATTGGACTTGAACTAAACTTTTAACCAAGTGGATCTAACAGACATATACAGAACATTCCATCCAATAGCTCTGGAAAACACATTCTTCTCAAGTGCACATGGAACGTTCTCCAGGATAGATTATGTGGAAGGTCACGAAATAAGTCTTAACAAATTTAAGAAATTTGAAAGATCAGTATCTTTTCTGATCACAATGATATCAACTAAAAATCAGTAATTGGAGAAAACCTGGAAATTCACAAATATGTGGAAATTAAAATACACACTCCTGAACAACCAATGGGCCAAAGAAGAAATGAAAAGGGAAATTGAAAATATCTTCAAACGAATGAAAATTGAAAACACAGCGTACCAAAACTTATGGTGTGCAGCAAAAGCAGTTCTAAAAAGGAAATTTGTAGTAATAATGCCTACATTAATAAA
>NW_011888852.1:4753269-4755244 GCF_000151845.1 Pteropus vampyrus | reverse complement strand
TCTGTAACATTGACAGTACTGGTCTGCGGCTTGGGGGTTGGGGACCCCTGCTCTAAATTATCAAAATTAATTCAGTAAGACATAAATCTAAAAATCTTCATAGATTTTCTTCCTCTTGCTCTCCAATCCCTTCTCTTCTCTCTTCAAACATTAACTTGTTGATTCTCTCTATGGGATTATCATTCCTTTTTAATCCCATTCCACTGCCTTGGTTTGGGTTCTAATGATCTTTCTCCTGGATTATTGTAGTTTAGTTTCCTAAATAGAATGTCTGCCTCCTTTCTGATCTATTCATGCTCTCGTGTGGAATTAGAGTTTTAAAATAAAACTGATTTAACTCTTCTGCCTAAAATCCTTTGGATGCCATTGGATGATGTCCAAACCTCTTCATCAATGACAATAACTCATTATGTTTCTTCCTCTGCAGGTCACTCCTGCCTCGTCTGCTGCACATCCACCTTCTCTTGGCCCCCAACCCACACTGCATTCTCCTTGTCTGTCTTACCTGCTAGAGTAGGGTAGGTGCTGTGTCTTCTTTGTCTTCTTACTCGTCTTTGAGCCTAACTCAATGCCTGGCACCTAATAAAGCCCAGTATATATTTACTAAAAATAATGGATGAAGAAAAACTTACCATTGTTGGAAACCAAAAAACCTTTCAGACTTTTGTAAAAAATCCAGAAAAAGGCTGAAAGAAATTTATCTCACGTTAGAAACTATGATTTCATTAAAACAATGGAGAAACAAAGATATCCTGGCTTAGTCCACCAAAGCTTGTTTTGGTTATTTTCTTAGGCAAGGCACTCTGCTTTCTTAATTTTTAAGCTTCTTTTTCTTTCTCTTTCTAGCTGCTGACCTACAGAGTACTTTAAATATCACATTGCAGAGGGTTACATTGAAACAGTGCTGGCAGCAGTTTGTTCTCTGACCACATTCCTTCTTACTGAATCATTGCTCAAGATGTTGTCTCTGTCTTTTACTTATTTCTTCCCCACTATACAGCAGTAAGTAAATGAAATTATGTCTTTTGCTGCAAAACAAAAATGTACGCTCCATCAGAATAAATGTCAGCCCTTCCTTCCTTAACCTTGGATAACACAGAGTACTGTAACCCATTAAAGTAAATATTTGTTTAGCAGGTAGGATGTTTGAAAGTGAGAAGGTCCAAAAAATGAAGCAAAAATATTGCTTGAAATGAGATAGATGTGCTGTATAGGGAAACCATGAGTCAAAGTCACAAAGATATTTCCTACCATGGTCAGTGTTCCAAGCATGGTTGCTGAAGTCAGGTGCCTGGGCTTGAATCTCCTACTGACTGCATCACCTTGGTAAGTTAGTTAACTTTCTCAACTTTGTTTTCTCCTCTGTAAAATAATAGTACTTGCCTCACAGGGTTGTTATGAAGATTAATTATGTTGTAATACAAATAAAGCGCTCAGAACAGTATCTGACAAAGAGGTCAATAAATCTTACCTTTATTATTGTTTTTACTTGAGCTTGTATCTGTTAGCATTGTGTTTGACTGTGAGTAATAAAGAGCCACAACAGGAGTGGTTTGCACAAGACAGCAGCTTGTTTCTCTTTCACAAAGATCTCCCCAAATAGAAAGCCCAGAGTTTGTCCTCAAGGTCCTCGGGGACCCAGGCTCTTTCTAGTTCACTGCTCTGCCATTCCTAAGGTGTGAACTTCATCCTCATGATCCAAGATGGTGCCAAGTGCTCCGGCCAAGTTCTCGGCAGCAAGATAGAGGAAAGGATAAAGAAAAAAGGGCAAATTATGGCATGTCCTACTAGCTGTCCTTTAAGGAAGCATCACAGGAGATCTCGGAGGCATTTTTGTTCATAATATATCAAGGACTGACCATGATCTTACAGCCTCATTTTAAACTTTTAATTTTTAAAGCATTAGAAGAGTTTAGCCTATAGTCTTCTGTGGCTCACTATGATCATGGAATCCCTTTCTGTTATATTTCAACAA
>NW_011888852.1:4749167-4753219 GCF_000151845.1 Pteropus vampyrus | reverse complement strand
TCACCTTGGTAAGTTAGTTAACTTTCTCAACTTTGTTTTCTCCTCTGTAAAATAATAGTACTTGCCTCACAGGGTTGTTATGAAGATTAATTATGTTGTAATACAAATAAAGCGCTCAGAACAGTATCTGACAAAGAGGTCAATAAATCTTACCTTTATTATTGTTTTTACTTAAGCTTGTATCTGTTAGCATTGTGTTTGACTGTGAGTAATAAAGAGCCACAACAGGAGTGGTTTGCACAAGACAGCAGCTTGTTTCTCTTTCACAAAGATCTCCCCAAATAGAAAGCCCAGAGTTTGTCCTCAAGGTCCTCGGGGACCCAGGCTCCTTCTAGTTCACTGCTCTGCCATTCCTAAGGTGTGAACTTCATCCTCATGATCCAAGATGGTGCCAAGTGCTCCGGCCAAGTTCTCGGCAGCAAGATAGAGGAAAGGATAAAGAAAAAAGGGCAAATTATGGCATGTCCTACTAGCTGTCCTTTAAGGAAGCATCACAGGAGATCTCGGAGGCATTTTTGTTCATAATATATCAAGGACTGACCATGATCTTACAGCCTCATTTTAAACTTTTAATTTTTAAAGCATTAGAAGAGTTTAGCCTATAGTCTTCTGTGGCTCACTATGATCATGGAATCCCTTTCTGTTATATTTCAACAAAGCTGATGAGCTAAAACATAAAATAGTATTACTAAATCGAATATCATTCAGTGTTTTGCATCAGGCTGCCTTTGAAATATCATTGTCTCAGTGTTTGGGATGTAAATGAAGTGTTCAGATTTTAAACTCTGCTTTCTAAAATGTGATTTTCTTTCCTCTTTCCAAGCCATTGCCAAGTTTAGCCCATAGGGTGAGAGTTATATTGTAGGCTGATTGCATAACAAATGCTTCCATCAGGAGTGCTTTGGGCAGAAGTGGCCAGAAAGGGAGTGTGACAGAAAAACAAAGTGATGTGTCAGGAAGATTAGTTTTGCTCCAGGAGTCACATGAATAGTAGATGCAATGTAATGCAGAATGAAACATGGTAAAAAAAAAAATTAAAAACATTGAAATAACAGCAACTCAAGGTCACAGATCATGCTGGGTATGTACAGTGGGATGAATTACCACCATAGCGAAATTTGAAACGTGGTTTCTGTGTTCCCCTTCTCTGTTAAATGACTATTACTTGTCAGCTATTAATTAGCACAGCCTGTAGGATCGCAGGATATAAGGCAATAATTGGATTATAATATCTTTTGCTCTATGGCATGCTTTCTTTTATAACTGATCAAAATGTTAATCCAGGGACATCTTATGCCATCTTTCTAATAATAATAAAACCTCTGCTGATTCAGATTTCTAAATCCTAGAGCTGCTGTTTTCCCATTGCAGTCAGTAGATTACAGTCTTACAAAGTTGATGCGGAATTAGGTATATTTGGGAACTAAATACAAGTTTGTTAACAGCATAAGGGACTAATTTTGAGAAGCAAATATATTAGTATTAAATATCAGTTATAACTATAAGCCTTAGTAATGACTATGATTTAGGAACACAAAATAATTATTCTAAAAAAGACAGAATCATGTTCTTAGGTTGAGATATTTCTTTTAGATCAGTTCTCCTAGATGATATAAGAAATGGGTTGGTGGCAGTTGATAGGATAAATACTGATGTCCAGCAATTCATTGTTTATTTATTAGTTATAATAGTTATTTTGTAGAGACTTCAGGGTTTTCTCTATATAGCATTATGTCATCTACAAATAATGAGAGTTTTACTTCTTTCTGACTTGAATGCCTTTCCTTTCTTTTTCTTATCTGATTGATGTGGAAGGAACTTGCAATATTATGTTGAAAAGAAATGATGATAATGGGCATCCTTGTCTTGTTCTTGATGTCAGAGGAAAAGCTTTTACCTTTTCACCGGTAAGTACAGTATTAGCTGTGGGTTTGTCATTTATAGGCTTTTTTATGTTGAGATGTGTTCCTTCTATACCTATTTTGTTGAGAGTTTTTATCATAAAATGATGGTGTCAATTACTTTTTTGCATCTATTGAGATGATCATATGGTTTTTATCCTTAATTTTGTTAATGTAATGCATCATACTGATTTATTTACAGATGTTGAACTAGCCTTGCATCCCTGGGATGAATCCCACATGGTCATGTTGTGTAATTCTTTTAATGTATTGTTGAATCTGGTTTGCTAATATTTTGTTGAGAATTTTTGCCTCTGTTTATTAAAAATATTGACCTATAATTTTTTTTGTAATATTTTTGTTTGGTTTTGATATTGGGGTAATTTTGGTGTCATAGAATGAGTTTGGAAGCATTCCTTCCTCTTCAATTTTTTGAAATATTTTAAGAAGGATAAGTATTAATTCTTTGAATGTCTGGCAGAATTTACCTGTGAAGATGTCTGGTCCTGGACTTTTTTTTTTTTAGGAGTTTCTTAATAACTGTTTCAATGTCATTGTTACTAATCAGTCTGCTTAGATATTGTATTTTCTCCAGGTTCAGTATTGGAAGTTTATGTAGTTCTAGAAATTGATCTATTTCTTCTAGATTGCCTAACTTGTTGGCATATTATTGTTCATAGTATTCTTTAATGATTTTTGTAATCTCTGTGGTGTCAGCTGTAACTTCTTTTTCATTTATAATTTTATTTATTTTGGCTCTCTCTTTTTTCTTGATGAGTTTGGCTCTTTGTCAATTTTTTAAATCTTTTCAAAGAACCAGCTCTTTGTTTCATTGATCTTTTCTATTATTTTTTCACTTCTATTTTGTTTATTTTCTCTCTGATTTTAACTATTTCTTTTTTTCTGTTACTTTGAGTTTTGTTTGATTTTTTTCTTTTTCTAGTTCCTTTAGGTATAGAGTTAGATTATTTATTTGAGGTTTTTCTTTTTTCTTGAGGTAGGTCTGCATTGCTATGAATTTCCTTTAGAACTTTTGTTCCACATCTCATAAATTCTGAAAAGTTGTGTTATCATTTTTATCTGTTTCAAAATTGTTCTGACTTCCTATTTGAATTCCTCTTCGATCCACTGGTTATTTAGTAGTATGCTGTTTAGTCACCACGTATTTGTTTTTTTTTTCCAGTTTTCTTCCTATAGTTAATTTTTAGTTTCATGCCATTATAATTGGAAAAGATGCTTGATATGATTTCAGTCTTCTTGAATTTACTGAGACTTGTTTTGTGGCCTATCCTGGATCCTGTGATCTATCCTGGAGAATCTTCCATGTGTACTTGTAAAAAAATATATTCTGAAGTTTTTGAATGAAATGTTCTCTAAATATCTATTAAGTTCATATGATCTAATGTGACATTTAAGGCCATTATTTCCTTATTAATTTTCTGTCTAAATGATCTATGCATCGATGTGAGTGGGGTATTAAGATCTCCTACTATTATTGTATTACCGTGGATTTCTTGTTTTATGCTCATTAATAATTGCTATATATATTTAGGTACTCCTATGTTATGTGAGTAGATATTTATGACTATTATATCCTCTTTTTGAATTGAATCCTTTATAATTATGTAATGTTTTTTTTTTCATTTTTACATGCTGTTTTAAAGTCTCTTTTGTCTGATATGAATATTGCTACCCCAGCTTTTTATTTCTATTTGCATAAAATATCCTTTTCCATCCCTCTACTTTCTGTCTGTATGTGTCTTTTGATTTCAAGAGAGCTTCTTTTAAGCAGTATCTAGATGGGTCATGTTTTTTAATCCATTCAACTACCCTCTGTCTTTTATTGGAGCATTTAATTCATTCATATTTAAAGTAATTATTGATCAGCACGTACTTACTGCCATTTAAAAAATTTTGTTTTGTCATTTTTATAGTTCTCTTCTGTTCCTTTCTTTTTCTCTTGATCTCTTCCCTTGTGGTTTGCTGGTTTTCTTTAGTGTTTGTTTGGTTTCTCTTTATTCTTTGTATATCTTCTGTTTTTGTTTATCATGAGGTTTGTGTATATCATTTTATATCTATAGCAGACTATTTTAAACTGATAGAGATTTTGAATATATTTTATGAAAACTACTATTTTATACCACTCCATTC
>NW_011888852.1:4747600-4749117 GCF_000151845.1 Pteropus vampyrus | reverse complement strand
TCGATGTGAGTGGGGTATTAAGATCTCCTACTATTATTGTATTACCGTGGATTTCTTGTTTTATGCTCATTAATAATTGCTATATATATTTAGGTACTCCTATGTTATGTGAGTAGATATTTATGACTATTATATCCTCTTTTTGAATTGAATCCTTTATAATTATGTAATGTTTTTTTTTTCATTTTTACATGCTGTTTTAAAGTCTCTTTTGTCTGATATGAATATTGCTACCCCAGCTTTTTATTTCTATTTGCATAAAATATCCTTTTCCATCCCTCTACTTTCTGTCTGTATGTGTCTTTTGATTTCAAGCGAGCTTCTTTTAAGCAGTATCTAGATGGGTCATGTTTTTTAATCCATTCAACTACCCTCTGTCTTTTATTGGAGCATTTAATTCATTCATATTTAAAGTAATTATTGATCAGCACGTACTTACTGCCATTTAAAAAATTTTGTTTTGTCATTTTTATAGTTCTCTTCTGTTCCTTTCTTTTTCTCTTGATCTCTTCCCTTGTGGTTTGCTGGTTTTCTTTAGTGTTTGTTTGGTTTCTCTTTATTCTTTGTATATCTTCTGTTTTTGTTTATCATGAGGTTTGTGTATATCATTTTATATCTATAGCAGACTATTTTAAACTGATAGAGATTTTGAATATATTTTATGAAAACTACTATTTTATACCACTCCATTCCTTACATTATTGAGTCATGTTTTAGATCTTTTTATGTTGTATATCTCCTAATTTATTGTAGTTTGATTTGAATTTGATACTTTTTTCTTTTGATCTTTGCAGTAGCTTTTTAAATGTATTTTTAAAATATTTGATTCACTGCATTTATTAAATATGTGGCTTCACCTTTGGGATTTGTCTATTAATCTATGACAAAGGAGGCAAGAATACACAGTGGTGTATGGATAGTCTCTTTAATAAGTGGTGCTGGGAAACTGGATAGAGATATGCAAAAAAGTGAAATTGAACCACTTTCTTACACCATATAAACTCGAAATGGGTTAAAGACTTAAAGTAAGACTTGAAAACGTAAAACTTCTAGAAGAAAACACATACAGTAAACTCTTTGACATTGCTCTTAGAAATATCTTTTTGGTTATGTCTCCTTGGGCAAGAGCAAAAGAAGAAAAAAATAAACAAATGAGACTGCATTAAACTAAAAAGTTTTTACTCAGTGAAGGAAACTATCAATAAAATTAAAAGACAACCTACTGAATGAGAGAAGATTTTTGCAAGTGATATATCCAAAACCTATAAAGCTTAATATCCAAAATCTATAAAGAACTCATACAACTTAACAGCCTCTCCCCCTGCCCCCAAAAAAGTCCAATGAAAAAATGAACAGAGAACCTGAACAGGCATTTCTCCAAAGAGGACATGCAGATGGCAACAGACATATGAAAAGATGCTCAACATCACTAATCATCAGGAAAACGTTCATTAAAACTACAATGAGATATCACTTCACACCTGTGAGAATGACTATCATCAATAAATCAACAAATA
>NW_011888852.1:4745436-4747205 GCF_000151845.1 Pteropus vampyrus | reverse complement strand
GAAGACAAATATAGTATGATTTCACTTCTACGTTGAATCTAGAAAACAAAATAAAACTTCCAATCATCTACTGGGAGCCATTTTAAACTTATTTTTTTTTCCAGGCAAAGCAACCCTTGGTCGACCTCACGGATGCAAGGACCTTGTCTGCTTACAATCCCTTATTTTTTATTTTTTATGCCTACAGCACCTGGTCTTCCTAGGTGGTCTCCCATCCAAGTACTAACCAGGACCTACTCTGCTTAGCTTCTGAGATCAGATGGGATTGAGCTTGTTCATGGTGGCACGGCCGTAGACTTGAACTTCTTTTTCATCTGCATCTTGGGCAGCCAATAAGGGGAAAGGGTTTTTTTCTCACTTTTATTTCCTAAGTTGCCTGAGCTCAGTGAAACTATGGGTTCTGAAGAATAGAAGAAAACTATTTGGGGTAATGAGATCACAATTTCCTGAGAGATTCACAGATTTGGATGTATACGAATCATACATTAATTTTGTGTGACTCGTTTTGCTTTGCCTACTCACTAAGGCTCTCTGTTCCCCAGGGATCCATCTATGGCCTTGGTTTTTTCCTTGTCTTCTTTCTCTGGGTGACTTCACTCACATGGATGCAGTTTGCTGGACCTGCGTTAATGATGAATTTAGCACCTCCCTCTGTTGAGATACAAACTCAGGGACCTAATTGCCAACTGGGCATCTCCACTTGGATGTTCTACAAGTTACTCAAACTCAGCCTGTTTGAATTGTACTCCTTCCCATCTGGTTCTCATTCTGTATTTTCTGTCCTGATGAATGGCACCTCTGCCCTCTGGTTCACTTAAGTCAGAAGTCATCCAGGAATTGTCAGGTTCCTCCCTCTCATTTTCAGCCTTGCATTCTGCCTCTTAGTAATGCAATCCATTTTCTCCTTTCTGTGACAACCGCCACTGCTTTATTCTTCTTGCAGGGTTACTGTAACAGTCTCCTAATTGGTTCTCTATTCTCCTTGCTCCCCAGGTCCCATTTAAATTCATCTTTTACACTGCTGTCATTCTCTCACATCATTCCCTGATTAGAACACATCATTCAATACAAAGCAAACTCCTTACCTTAACCCACATGCTCTCAGTGATCTTGCCACTCTCTAGCCTCATCTCCCGCTATTACTCCTTTCATGAGCTCCCAAAATATGCCCTGCTGTTTCTCTTTTTACGTGATTTCACACTTGACATTTTTTGCTTCAAATTTCCTTCCCTACTTATCCTTCTCATCCTTCAATACTCAGTGCAACATCACTTCCTCCAGAAACTGGTTCTTGGAACCCTGATTGATGCTTAAACATTTCCACTGGGTATCCATCCATAAATCCATATAAGGGCCTCTATCATGGCAGTTATCACACTATACGGTGGGAATTAATGTTATTAATTAATGTTAACCAGTTTCATTTGAGGACATTCAAAATACCATTTAAAAAATTTAATTTTAAAAAATTAATTTCAACTTGTATCAAAGTTTTACACATTCATTCCTTTTAAATTATTATTTATTAAATTTGTGGTGACATTGATTAATAAAATAATATAGATTTCAAGTGTATAATTCAATAATACATTATATGTATATTATATTGTGTATTCACTACCCAAAGTCAAATCTCCTTCTGTCACCATATATTTGACTCCCTTTACCCCCCTTCCCTCTAGTAACCACTAATTGTTGTCTGTGTCCATGAGCCTCTCTTTCTTTGCCTTGTTCATCTGTTGCCTTCAGTTTGATATCCTGCGCATGTG
>NW_011888852.1:4741335-4745076 GCF_000151845.1 Pteropus vampyrus | reverse complement strand
GTTTCATGTGTACAATGCAATAATATGTCATATGTACATTACATTGTGTGTTCACCACCCAAAGTTAAATTTCCTTCCGTCACCAAATATTTGACCCCCTTCATGCCTAACTACCTCCCCACCACCCCCTTCCCTCTGGTAACCACTAATTCACTGTCTGCGCCCATGAGTTTGTTTGTCATGTTCACTTGTTTTCAGTTATATATCCCACATATGAGTGAAATCATATAGTTCTTGACTTTTTCTGCTGACTTATTTTGCTTAGCATGATAATCTCAGAATACAAACATGTTGTCACAAATGGCAGCATTTCATCTTTTCTCATGGCTGAATAACATTCAATTGTATATATGTACCATATCTTCTTTATCAATCATCTATCAAAAGACACTTCTGTTGTTTCCATGTCTTGGCCATCATGAATAATGCTGCTATGAACATTTGGATGCATATATTTTTGTAAATAAATGTTTTCAAAATTTTTGGATAAATCCCCAGAAGAGGGATTACTGGGTCATATGGTAATTCTATTCTTAGTTTTTTGAAAACCTCCATACTGTTTTCCATAGTGGCTGTACCAATTTACGCTCCCAACAGTAGTATATGAGGGTGCTTTTCCCTCCACAACCTCTCCAACACTTATTATCTGTCCTGTTGATGATAGCCATTCTAACAGGTGTGAGGTGGGATCTCACTGGCATTTTGTTTTGCCTTTTCCTAATAGCTAGCGAAGTTGAGCATCTTTTTGTATGTCTGTTGGCCATTTGTATACTTCATGGAAGAAGTGTCTGATCAGGTCTTCTGTCCATTTTTTAATTGAATTGTTTGATTTTTTTTTTCTTCGTTGAGTTGTATGAGTTCTTTGTATATTTTGGACATCAGGCTCTTATCGGAGGCATTTGCAAATATCTTTTCTTATTTGGATGGTTGCCTCTTTGTCTTATTGATGATTTCTTTTGCTGTGCAAATATAGTCTCATTTTATAGTTTGATATAATCTCATTCATTTATTTTTGCTTTTACTTCCCTTGCCATTGAGGTCGAATTCACAAAATTCTCTCTAAAACCAAGATCCATGAGTTTAGTACTTATGTTTTCTTCTATGCAATTTATTGTTTCAGGACTTATATTCAGGTCTTTGATCAATTTTGAGTTAATTTTGGTGTATAGTGACAGATAACAGTGTAGTTTCAGTCTTTTGCATGTGGCTTTCCAATTTTCTCAGCACCTTTTATTGAATAGGATTTCCTTTATGTATGGTTTTGGCTCCTTTGTTGAAAATTATTTGTCCGTGTATATGGAAGTTTATTTCTAGACTCTCAGTTCTATTCCATTGGTCTGTGTGTCTGTTTTTCTGCCAACTCCATGCTGTTTTGATTATTGTTGCTTTATAGTGTAAAGCAACAATTTGAAGTCAGGCAGAATGATACCTCCGGCCTTATTTTTTTTTCTCAGAATAGCTTTGGCTATTTGGAGTCTTTTGTGCTTCCCTACAAATCTGATGGCTTTTTGTTCTATGTCTTTAAAGAATGCCATTGGAATTTTGATGGGGATTGTATTAAATCTGTATGTTTTAGGTAATAAGGTCATTGTAATTAAGTTGATTCTTCCAATACAGGAACACAAAATATCTTTCTATTTCTTTGTGTCTTCTTCAATTTCTTTTAATAATGCCTATAGTTCTCAGTGTATAGGTCCTTCATATGCCTTATTAGGTTTATTCTTAGGCATTTTATTCTTTTTGTTGCAATTGTAAAAGGGACTTTTTAAAAATTTTTTTCTGAAGATCCATTATTAGAGTATAAGATATTGATTTTGTATCCTGAAACTTTACTGTATTTGTTTATTGTTTCTAATAGTTTTTTAGTGGAGTTTTTAGGGTTTTCTCTATAGAGAATCATATCATTTGCAAAAAGTGACAATTTGACTTCTTCATTCCCTGTTTGGATGCCTTTATTTCTTTCTCTTGCCTGACAGCTCTAGCTTAGACTTCCAATGTAATACTGAATAAGAGTGGTGACAGTGGACAGCCTTGTCTTGTTGCTGATCTTAGGTTTTCAGTTTTTCACCATTGAGTATGATGTTAGCTGAGGGTTTGTCATATATGGCCTTTATTATGTTGAAGTAATTTCCTTCTACACCTGTTTTATTAAGTGTTTTAATCATAAGTGAATGTCATATCTTGTCAAATGCCTTTTCTGCCTCTATTGATAAGATTATATGATTTTTATTCTTTATTTTGTTTATGTGGTGTATCACATTAATCAATTTGCTTATGTTAAACTATCTCTGTGCCTTTGGGATGAAGCCCACTTGATAACAGTGTATCTTCCATTCTCCTGCCTGGGGGGCATAGATCTGGCTCCCAGCAATGTAGGAGGCCTGTGATATGGGAGTTTTCTGGGCCAAAGTAGAGCACCGAGTTTTTAGTAGCACTTCCATGGCTACAGCAGCCAGTGTACCATCCATAACATTACTGACCCACCCCATTAGACGTTCTGCCACCTGTTAGTGTGTCTGCAAGAGGGTGGAGGGACTAGCTAATCCTCTCCACTTTTAATTATCTTTTCCAGTATGGGAGCAGAAGGAGCTCATGGAATCTTTTTTAAGTCTCCCTGCTTCCAATGGCATCACCCCCAGTCTCTTCTCTTCCGGGATTGTCCTACATGACCTCTGGTAGATTTCAAAACATACTGCTGGTCTTCAGGTGGAAGTGGAGGAATGAGAGTCAGTTTCTTGTATTGTTTTTTTTCCCCCTCATTGACAGACATAGAAAAACCAGTACTCTCAGAAATGATCAAAACCAGCTGATGAAACCTTTCCAGCTGCATTGAAGTTCACTTACTTTTCTTCTTAAGGTAGAACTGATCAGTGCCCTTCCTCCTATGCTAGGAGATGCATCTTACAGAAAGATTTCTACAATTTGTCTTTTGTTCTTTCTAGATTAAATTCTAGCCAGGTGCTGGAGAATGAAACACTGAGGGCTATTCTAACTAAAGAAGCTGGATTTAACACAGGCATTTATCTGGCAAGAGCTGAAAATAATATAATTATCACTCAAGTCCTTTTATTCTTTATAGGGTAAATTTTTCTTTCTAGCTTACATTCCTTTCGTTTCTTTTTTATAATTTTCATGAGAGGCATGAACAAATGTAAATATTAGTTTTGAGCAGTGACTCTAGACCTTGACTCTGCAATGGAATCACATAAGAAGTTTACAAAGCACTAATGCCTGGGGCACACTCGCAGAAACTCTGATTTGATTAGCTTGGGGTGCAGCCTGGGTGTTAGGTTGTTAAAAGCTTCTCACACTTGCTTCAAATGTGCAGCAAAGATTGATAACTACCTCCTTAAAGTATATTAAAACTGAAATATATAAAAACAAATGACTTAATCTACCTTAAGTAAATCAGCAAGTCAATAGCTAAAATTTAGGGGATGAGCATTTAACCTCCCCCAAAATTTGGGGCACAGAAATGAATTAATTTTATTTTAGTTTGTTTTGTTTGTGAATGTAGCCAGCACCTCTGGCATGCTAAAAAAGGTTGTATAGGAAAAGATTGGAGGCAGTTAGGAAGCCATTTTTCTGTTATGTATTACTCCAGAATTTTCTTCGCCCTTGCCAGTTTTCGAGACAATATTTGGCTTCCCCAAATGTTTACTTTCTCAGGGTTCGAATTCAGCTCTCATGTGTGATAGACTTCTTAGAGCAGGCTGATGGAGTGGACATTTTCTCAGAAGA
>NW_011888852.1:4736834-4737140 GCF_000151845.1 Pteropus vampyrus | reverse complement strand
TTTGTTGTTGAGTTGTATAAATTTTTTAAAATAAATTTTGGATATTAACTCCTTATCAAATGTATCATAGGCAAATAAATACCTTCTCCCATTCAGTATGCTGTCTTTTCATTTTTTTGATGGTTTTCTTTGCTGTGCAAAAATTTTTTAGTTTGATGTAGTTCCATTTGTTTATTTTTTCTTTTGCTTCCCTTGCCAAGGAGATATATCAAAAAAAAATTCTAATAGCAATAGCAAAGAGTTTACTGCCTATGTTTTCTTCTAGAAGTTTTATGGTTTCAGGTCTTACATGTAAGTCTTCAATCT
>NW_011888852.1:4734854-4736784 GCF_000151845.1 Pteropus vampyrus | reverse complement strand
AAAAAAAATTCTAATAGCAATAGCAAAGAGTTTACTGCCTATGTTTTCTTCTAGAAGTTTTATGGTTTCAGGTCTTACATGTAAGTCTTCAATCTATTTTGAGTTTATTCCTGTGTGTAGTGTAAAAAGGTGGTCCAATTTCATTTTTTTGCATGTATATCTGTCCAGTTTTCCCAACACCATTTGTTGAAGAGATTGTCTTTACTCCATTTTACATTCTTGCCTTCTTTGTCATAGATTAAATGACCATGTCGGTGTGGATTTATTTCTGGGCTCTCTGTTCTGTTCCATTGATCTGTGTCTGTATTTATGCCAATACCATGCTGTTTTGATTACATTGGCCTTGTAGTATAGTTTGATATCAGGTAATATGACACCTCCAACTTTGTTCTTTCCCAAGATTGCTGTAGTTATTAGGGATCTTTTATGGTTCCATATGAATTTTTAGATTATTTGTTCTAGTTCTCTGAAAAATGCCGTTGGTTTTTGATAGGGATTGCATTGAATCTATAGAATGCTCTAGGTAGTATGGGCATTTTAACGATGTTATTCTTCCTATCCATGAGCACAGCATATGCTTCCATTGATTTGTACCTTCTTCAATTTCTTTTTTCAGTGACATAACTTTCTGAGAACAGGTCTTTTACCTGCTTGGTTAATTTGATTCTTAGATATTTTATTATTTTTTGATGCAATTATACATGGGATTGTTTGGTTAATTTCTCTTTCTCGTAGTTCATCATTGGTGTATAAAAATGCAGCCGACTTCTGGATATTAATTTGTATCCTGCTACTTTACTGAATTCATTTGTCTATTCTAACAGTTTTTTGGTGGAATCTTTAGGGTTCTTCATATACAGCATCCTGTCATTTTTAATAATGACAGTTTTACTTCTTCCCTTTCCTATTTGGTTGCCTTTTATTTCTCTTTTTTGCCTGATTGCTATAGCTAGAATTTCCAATATAATGTTGAATAGAATTAAAAGTGGGCATCCTTGTCTTGTTCCTGATTTTAAGGAATACGCTTTTAGCCTTTCCCCACTGAATAAGATGTTAGCTGTAGGTTTGTCATTATGGCCTTTATTATGTTGAGATATCTTCCCTCTATTCCCACCTTAATGGGAGTTTTTATCATAAATAGATGCTGGATTTTGTTAAATGCTTTATCTACATCTATGATTTTTTCTGATCATATGATTTGTATCTTTCAATTTGTTAATGTGGTATATTACATTAATTGACTCGCAGATATTGTACCAACCTTGCATCCCCGGAATAAATCCAATTTGATCATGGCATATAACACTTTTAATGTATTGCTGAGTTCAGTTTTCTAATATTTTGCTGAGAACTTTTGCATCAATGTTCATCAGGGATATTGGCCTATAGTTTTCTTTTCTTGTACTATCTTTGTCTGGTTTTGGAATCAGGATAATGGTGGCCTCATAAAAAAAGGGAGCCTTCCCTCCTCTTGAATTTTTTTGGAGTAATTTGAGAAGAAGAAATGTTAATTCTTCTTTGAATGTTTGGTAAAATTCACCTATAAAGCCATTCAGTCCATGACTTTTGTTTTTTGGAAGTGTTTTGATCACTCATTGAATTTCATTGGTGGTAGTTGGTCAGTTCAGATTTTCTGTTTCTTTTGGACTCAGTCTTCAATAATCATATGTTTCTAGGAATGTATTTATTTCTTCCAGAATGTTTAATTTGTTGGCATATAATTGCTACTAGTATTTTCTTATGGTCTTTTGTATTTTTGTGGAGTCCATAGTTATTTCTCCTCTTTCATTTATGATTTTATTTGGGCCCTCTCTCTCTTTTTCTTGATGAGTCCGGTTAAGGGTATATCAGTTTTGTTTATCCTTTCAAAGAACCAGCTCTTGATTTTATTGATCTTTTGTACTGTTTTTCTAGACTCGATTTTATTTAT
>NW_011888852.1:4732291-4734804 GCF_000151845.1 Pteropus vampyrus | reverse complement strand
GTTAAGGGTATATCAGTTTTGTTTATCCTTTCAAAGAACCAGCTCTTGATTTTATTGATCTTTTGTACTGTTTTTCTAGACTCGATTTTATTTATTTCCACTCTGAATTTTATTATTTACTTTCTTATACTCACTTTGGGCTTCATTTGCTGTTCTTTTTCTTGTCTTTTTAAGTGTAAAGTTAGACTTATTTGAGCTTTTTTCTTGGTTTTTGAGGTAAGCCTATATTGCTGTGAATTTCCTTGTTAGGTATTCTTTTGCTGTGTCCCATGGATTTTGAGTTGTTAGATTTTCATTTTCATTGGTCTCTAGGTATCTTTTGACTTCTTTCTTGATCTCATTGATAACTCATTCATTGTTTAGTAGCATGTTGTTTGGCCTCCATGTGTTTGTGTATTTTCCAGTTTTTTCTTGTAGTTGATTTCTAGTTTCATACCACTGTGATTGGAGAAGATGATTGATGTGATTTCAATCTTCTTAAATTTATTAATAATTGTTTTGTGGCCTAACATGTTGTTCTGAAAAATATTCCATGTGCATTTGAGAAGAAAGTATATTCTGCTGTTTTTGGATAAAATGCTCTGAAAATTAAACCTATCAATTAAACCTATTATCTGGTCTAGTGTATCATTTAAGTTTGCTGTTTCCTTGTTGATTTTCTATCTAGAAGATCTGTCCATTGGTGTCAGTGGGATGTTAAAATCTCCTACTATGAGTGTATTACAGTCCCTGTTTCTTTTTATGTTTGTCAACAATTGTTTTATATATGTAGGTGCACCTATATTAGGTGTGTATGTGTTTATTAGGGTTATGTCCTCTTGTCATATTGATCTCTTTATCATTATATAATGCCCATCTTTATCTTTTATTATAGCCTTTATTTTAAAGTCTATTTTGTCTAATATAAGTATTGCTTTTTTAAATTTGCATTTGCATGAAATATCTTATTCCATTCCTTTACTTTCAGTCTATGTGTGTCTTTTGATTTGAAGTGGGTCTCTTGTATACAGCATATTTATGGGTCTTGTGTTCTCATCCGTTCAGCCACCATATGTCTTTTGATTGGAGCATTCAATCAATTTACATTTAAAGCAATTATTGATAGGCATATAGTTATTGCCATTTTATTATTCATATTTACTGAATTTTTTCCCTTCTTTTTACAGAAGTCTCCTTAATATTTTTTTGTAATTCTGGCCTGTTGGTGATGAATTCCTTTAGATTTTCTCCTGTCTGGAAAACTCTTTATTTCACCTTTCATTTTAATTGATAGCCTTACTGGGTAGAGTAGTCTTGACTGTAGGTTCTTATTTTTCATTACTTTGAATATTTCTTGCCAGTCTCCTCTGGCCTTCAGTTTCCATTGAAAAATCAGCTGACATTCTTATGGGAGTATCCTTATAAGTAACTATCTCTTGCTTCTTTTAAGATTCTCTTTTTGTCTCTAACCTTTGGCATTTTAATGATGATGTGTCTTGGTATGGGTTTGTTAGGATTCCTCTTGTTTGGGACACTTTGTGCTTCCTGAACTTGTATGTCTATTTTCTTTTTCAGGTTAGGGAAGTTTTCCATTATTATTTCTTTAAATAAGTTTTCAATCCCTTCCTCTCTTTCTTCTCCTTCTTATATTCCTGTGATGCAGATATTGGTGTGTTTGATGTTTTCCCAGATGTCTCTTAAACTTTTCTCATTTTTTAATTCTTTTTTCTTGTAGCTGTTCTGATTGAGTATTTTCCGCCACTTTGTCTTCCAAATTACTGATTTGATCCTATGCTTCATCTGATCTACTGTTGATTCTTTCTAGCGTGTTCTTTATTTCAGTTAATGTATTCTTCATTTCTGACTGCTTCTTTTTTATGGTTTCTATGTCCTTTTTTTTATGCTTACTATCACTCTGTTGAAGTCTTCACTGAGATCATCTATTCTCCTAAGTTCATTGTGCATCCTAATAATCAGTGTTTCAAACTCTGTTTCTGGTAGGTGGCTTGCCATCATTTCATTTAGTTTTTTTTTTTTTCTTTTTTTGCAATTTATTCCTGTCATTTCATTTGGTGCATGTTTCTTTGTTTTCTCATTTTAGTTGTGTCTTTGTATTTCTTTCTATGTATTATGGAGGTTTGTTATGTTTCCCAGCCTTATCCAGGACACCACGTAGGTGTCCTATGTGGCCCAGTGGCACAATCTCCTTGCTCACCTGTGCTGAGGACTCTGGGCAAGTTTTTAGTGTGGGTTGTTTGGGTTATGTGTGTTCTCTTTCTTAGCTATGTCTTGATTGCTGTTAGCAAGTCAGTGGATGGGAGTGACTTTTGGGCTGACTGGCTATGGGGATTGGCCATACCCATAGGGTATGAGCTGCTGTTTGGGAGTTGACCCCTCAGAATAGAAAAGTACTCAGACCTTGACAACCTGACTAAAGAGGTATTTGTCAGTTTTCTCAACTGGAATGTTTCTTCTCTCTCCTTTCCATACCATATTTTTTGGAAGGAAGTCACCACATGAAGTTTATACTTAAG
>NW_011888852.1:4731188-4732100 GCF_000151845.1 Pteropus vampyrus | reverse complement strand
TTCCTTCCTTCCTTCCTTCCTTCCTTCCTTCCTTCTTACCTTTCCTCCTTGCTTCTTTTTTTGCATCCTTACTTTCTGACACTAAAAAGTGCCCCAGACTCATCTCCTGTATCCCCTTACATCATGCTCTAATTTGCACTGTCACTTTTCTTCAGATTCTGTGTCCCTGTCTCATAGTGCTTAAGTTAGAATTGCAAATCCTGTGGTAATTACTGTGTTTTCATATCAGTACAATGATTTGACGTAAGAGACTGCTCCAGTAATCCTTAATGTTAATGAAACTTCATTTATTGAAGATAAGAATTAGACTCATTATGAATTATTTAATTATACAGTCAATTATGAACTGTATGCATGAATAGAGGGAAAAGAAGATAATGGGAAAAAGAAACAAGCCAAAGTTATTTCTGTTTCACCTGAAATAGTCAGACACTCACAAATAGATATCTGCCCCCTTCCTTACTAAAAACTTCAACAAAGTGGTGGATCTACATATCTCTGTCCTGAGATTTGGCTGAATAGTAATTGAGAAAGGCCTACATTTCTCCAAAGACTCTATAAAATAAATATTCAAGAACTACTGAGAAATGAAACTTCGAAGAATAAGGTTACTGCAAAAACACAGTATAGTTTATCTGTTTTTTTATTTTAAAAACATCTTGGTCATCAGGCTATGGAATCTTGGTTTGACACAATAAAGTTTACAATGGACCATTTCTTATTGTCTCTACTCAAATCTAAAACCTTCCCACTCAAACCCTAATTTTCATAAGACGGTTTATGATGACGGTGAGTAAAGGAATTCTCAGTATCATGAAACTGAGATGATTAACAACTGATTGAAAGTTAGAAGGCTGGAATTCTTTTGGTGAATTGATATATGTGGCAGATTGAATTGAAGTGTTCATTGTT
>NW_011888852.1:4725423-4730923 GCF_000151845.1 Pteropus vampyrus | reverse complement strand
ATTAGTTTATAGAATTGTCACCTATACCTAGTTAAATTCTTAGTTTCTTGGGATTACATCTTACAACTAAGTGATCTCATCTGGATCATTATGAAGTTCTAGGAAGATCCATGTAAATTTGTACTTCAAGTAAGTATGTCTTGGTAGATAGTATCACAAAGCAACTTAATTCTGCTTACTTTAATTTTATTCAGCTGAGATGTTTTTCCTCAGCTGAATTCAATTTTCTGGATGAAAACTCTAGCAAACTCATAATTTTCTGGTTACTCACAGTTTTACAAAGACTTGCGATCCCTCCATGGGGCAAAAACAAAAAAAAAGGTTTCAAATTAGAAATTAGAAAGTTCATGCTCAGGTATTTATCAAAGCTTCCAACTTCATTCAAGTTGCAACTGTTTCCCCCGAAAACTAAGCATCGATCTACCATCTGACCCAGAAATCCCTCTACTGGGTATTTACCCCAAGGACTTGAAAATTCATACCCAAAAAGTGTTGGATTATAGCCTAAAGTATAAATTAAATATCCATGAGTCCTTACTGATATGTATGATGAAGAAAGAAAGAAAGAAAGAAAAGAGACAGAAGAGACATATCTCCTGTGCATAAGAGTCCTAAGTAATTTAGGTAAACACTTCAGTCTCAAGGAGGTAGCGCTTAACTCCCCACTCCTTAAGTATAGACTTCATGTGGTGACTTCCTTCCAAAAAATATGGTATGGAAAGGAGAGAGAAGAAACATTCCAGTTGAGAAAACTGACAAATACCTCTTTAGTCAGGTTGTCAAGGTCAACATCAAAAGTGATAAGTCATTTTGTTTCTGAGTATTTTCCTACTTTCGTACCCTCGATATAATCTGATGCAAATGGCACTTTAACTCCAGAAACTTCCTTCGAAAAAGTCATAATCCCAGTCTCATCATGAAAAAAACATCATACAAACCTCAGTTGAGGGGCATTCTACAAACCACCTGATTAGTAGTTCTCAAAACTGTAAAGGTCTTTGAAAACAAGGAAAGTCTGAGAAGAGATATCACAGACAAGAGGAGCCTAAGAAGACAAGACAACTAAAGGTATTATGGTATCCTGGAGGAGAAAAAAAGCATCAGGTAAAAACTAAGAAAATATGAATAAAATATGGACTTCAGTTAATAATCATATATCAATATTGGTTCATTATTTGTGATAAATATATCATCCCAATGTGAGATAATAATAGGGGAAACTAGGAAAAGGTTTTTTATATGAGAACTCTCTATACTATCTCACAACTTTTCTGTAAATCTAAAACTATTAAAAAAAAAGTTTGAGGGCAAATTCGAGCAGTATAGGTTTTAAGTGGAACTGATGCAGTTCACAGGTGTGTGTGGAGGGCAGGCTTGGGCCACTGGAGTGAGTGCAGTGGATTCCCAGGAGAGGAAGAGAGCATGGGCCAACAAAGAACATTATGCAATGGGAGATCAGAGTAAAGAAATTCCTACATAATTATGTTCAGAACTATTCTGTTCTGCATGTCAGAAAAATGTCTCCAAATATACACAAAGGGAGAAGATTAAGGCCCCTAAAGGAGCTCTGGATGAAAGCCGGGTTATCAAACTCACTTTAAAGAAATCACTTTCTTAAAGATGGAGCATTATTATATTCTTTATTTTTTGTTTTGAAAAGCCTCGAAGAATGAATATCATGGAGGATAAGTAGGGGCTGGCTTCCCATGGTGGCAACTGAGCTGCCCAAGTGACCATATATAGAGCAGAAGGCAACATGAAATGATGATCTGGGAAGGAATGAGGCTCAGTCCTCTTTCTCTCTCTTTCTGTCAGTGATCTGGAAGAAGCAAGGTTAAAAAATAGAGATTTTGGGGGAAGGAGATTTTGAAGGAGACCTCACCAAAAAAGCAAAACACGAGCTACTACTGGAGCCACATGGCAGAGCCTATCCACCACCAACTGTCTGTATCCCACCAAAAAGAGTTATGTGGACCATAAGACTGGGAAGCAGCACAGTTTACTGCAGATCACCCCCTCATCTCCTGCAACCAGTCAAAATATCTGTCTGCATATTAAAGTCTCTAAGAGAAGGGGAGAGGGAAATATTCAAAGGGTACAAAGTTTCATTCATGCAGGATGAATGAGTTTTTAAGATCTAATGTACAGCATAGTGATGCTAGTTAACAATACTGTATTGTATACTTGAAATTTGCTAAGAGGATAGATCTAAATCTTCTCAACACACACACACACACACACACACACACACACACACACACACACACACACACACAGAGGATATGTAGAGGTAATGGAGAAGTTATTTAGCTTGATTGTGGTGATTTTTTTATAATGTATATATATCAACTGTATATCTTAAATATAATTTTTATATGTCAAATATATTTCATGAAAGCTGTTAAAAAATAAAGTCTCTAAGAAATGTTATAGTAATAGAACTATTTAACTTTACTAACCCACTTTTCCTCAAACTTGTTTGGCCTTAGAATACCCTCCCCATTCCTTAGTACCCCTTTTTATCTCCTGTTGAATAGTGTTTGGTGGATTCTAGTTTGGGAAAACTTCTCTTTAAATGCTATTATTTTATGACTTAAAAGTAGGCAAAGCTGTAAGCAGCTGTTTGGATCATAATATAGATATGGAAAGACTATACACACCGGAGCCAGACAGGAAGAAATCCATGCTCGGTAGTTACAAGCTGGTATTTATTACTAATAATTCCTTGCTCCAGTTAGTACTCTGAGTCTCATTTTCCTCATCTACGAAATGGAGTAAGTAGAAAGAGAATTCCCTCTTCTGAGTGTTGTTTTTAAAAATTAGTGGGGAGGAAACATGGCGAAGAGAGAGAGACGTTCTCAGATCTCTCCTCCTGCAACAACAATAAGCTGAACATCTAAAACTCAACAAAAAACACCCAAACTGCACACCAGCACTTCTGAGCATGGGATCTGCGCATAAGAGCTACCACAGGTCAGAACCCCCAGTGTCAGGTGGTGGACTCGGAGAAATAAAGAAGCTGCCTCCGCAGCCACCAGAGCTCCTTGCAGGAGGAGGGGAAGGGGCGAAGGTGCAGCAACTTCCCTGATCAGCCTGCCTGGAAGTGCCGGAACTTCTAGCAGCCGGCAGCAGGGCCCAGTCATCAGAGCAGAAAGCAGAGAAGTGGACAGGGCCACAGAGAAACAACAGTTGATTTTTACCAGCCCTGGTTGCAAAACTTACACTGAGCCGCAGCCTCCAATTCCCACCCAGAGGGCCCCTCCCACTATACCTTCTGAAACCACACTGCAGAGTCCCAGGGGAATCTGAGCAAATGCTACTGAAACCATTGCTAACACTGACAGGGACTGAATCTGAGAGTAGCAAGTGTGATTAAATATCTACAAGAAAATAAAAAAGACATTTAGGCTTTATATAAAGCAAGGATCCAAGAGGCTTGGACACCACCTACTGGAAACCAAAAGAAAAGCACCTTCTTTGCAGTAGGATAAAGAGAGACCTTTATATAATAAATCTTCTTTCTGGAAAAACAGCAGAATACTTCCATTAATGCCCAGGTGCAGAAATAGTCCATTAAACACCATGAACAACCAAGGTGACAAGGCATCTCAGAAAGAAAGAGAAAAATCTCCAGAAAATAAGCTTATAGACCTAGAAATCTGCAACATAAATGACAGATAATTCAGGATGGTACTTCTGAAAAAACTCAATGAGATTCAAAACAACTCAAATCAACAATTTCGGGAATTGAAAAAACAACTAGATGAGCACAGCAAGGAGATTGAAACTCTCAAAAGGAACCAAATAGAACTTCTGGAGATGAAGAACACACGGCAAGAGTTGAAAAATGAAATAACAAGCTTGAGAAATAAAGTCGACCAAATGGAGGAAAAAATCAGTGATATTGAAGACAGAAATATAGAAATAAATCAGAAAGAAAAAGAGAGAAACTGAAGAATGAAAAATAATGAAAGAGAAATACAAGAATTAGCTGATACCATCAGGAGTGGAAACATAAGAATAATGGGCATTACCGAAGGCAAGGAAAAGGAACAGGGATTGCAATGTATTTTCAGACAAATAGTTGATGAGAATTTCCCAAATCTAAGGAATGAGCTAGAGCTTAGAATTCAAGAAGTCAATTATCTCAACCCTGAAAGGCCTTCACCAAGACACATTGTATTAAAGTTATCAAAAATCAACGACAAAGTCAGAATTCTAAGGGCAGACAGGGAAAAGAAGACCATAGCATATAAAGGAAAACCTATTAGATTATTATCGAACTTCTCAGCACAAACCTTACAAACCAGAAAGGAAGGAATCAAATATTTAAACTATTAAGTGAAAGGAACTACCAACCTAGTATAATATATCCAGCTAAGCTCTCCTTTAGATATGAAGGAGAAATTAAGACCTTTCCAGACATACAAAAATTGAGAGAATTCTCCACTACAAGGCTTGCACTACAGGAAATACGGAAAGATATCAGCTCATCTAAAACAAAATTAAAAAAACAAAAATATACATAATTAGGAGTAAAGTGACTATCAGGCAAATAGAAGCAGAAGAGTGTAACCCTTACTAAGAACAGGGCATTATGAGCTTAAATAATAAGAAGAGAATTGCTATAGCAAGATAGTAACGAATGTTCAGCATATATAAGGACAAATTGAGACAACAATGACTGAAAAAGGGAAGATTCAAAGATCTAAATTCACAAAGGGGAAAGGAAATAAGGCATATGCAGAAGAAAATGGACAACTGTATATATAACTATCCTTTTCATATTTGTAATGGTAACCATACACCCATTTGTGATCAAAACACTTAACAAAATTGGTATAGAAGGAAAGTACCTTAACATCATAAAGGCCATCTATGACAAGCCCTCAGTTAACATTATACTCAATGGTGAAAAACTAAAAACCTTCCTTCTAAGATCAGGAACAAGGCAAGGCTGTCCGGTATCACCACTGTTATTCAATATAACATTGGAGGTCCTAGCAAGTGCAATCAGGCAAGAGAAAGATATAAAAGGCATCCAAATAGGAAACAAAGAAGTCAAACTGTCACTATTTGCAAAAGAGATGGTTCTCTATATAGAAAACCCTAAAGACTCCACAAGAACACTATTAGAAATAATAAGCAAATACAATAAGCTCTCCGGATACAAAATCAACATTCTGAAATCCATAGTGTTCCTGTACTCAAATAATGAAGCATCAGAAAAAGAAGTGAAAAAAATAATTCCTTTTGCAATTGCAACAAAAATAATAAAATACTTAGGAATAAATTTAACAAAATATGTGAAGGATCTATATAATGAAAACTACAAGACCCTATTAAAAGAAATCAAAAAGATACAAAGAAATGGAAAGATATTTTGTGTTCTTGGATTGGAAGAATCAACATAGCTAAAATGACCATATTACCCAAAGCATTATCCAGATTTAATGCAATCCCCATCAAAATTCCATCAGCATTTTTTAAAGAAATAGAA
>NW_011888852.1:4717619-4724627 GCF_000151845.1 Pteropus vampyrus | reverse complement strand
GGTCAAATATGGGAGGTTTGGGGGAGGGTGAAGTGGATAAGGGGGATCAAATATATGGTAGCTGAAGAAAACTGGACTCTGGGTGATAATCACACAATAGAATATATAGATGTGAAATTATAATGTGCACCCCAAAATTATATAATTATATTAACCAATGTTACCCTAATAAACTTAAAAAGAAATTAGTGGTATCTGTCAAGCATCTAATACTTGCTTGATATGGTTGTACTGCTAAATAAAAGGGTGACTGTCATGTTGGGCTTGCAGCAGCTAATGAACTAAGTGACTCTTTTCAGGATTGCATAAAGAGGTTTTAAATACTTTAAATTAGAAATGCAAGGCAAGTTTTCATAAAGTAGTAATTTTAAGATTGAATTAAGAAAAGCATTTGAGTTCTGTCTTAAAATCTTGCTTTAGTTGTATCTTAGGAAGAATACAATACAGTTTGTACATTGCATATAAGCCATAATTATGTCATGTATTATTCGAATTTGTAACAGTGTTGAATGGGACTATTTTTTCTGTTTTCTTGGGGTTTTAGTTGAAGCCCTACACCTGAGAAAATAGGCAAAGAGGATTCCACATTCTAAAGAGAAGTGCCGGCACTTCTAGGCCAGACCCACTCCGCGATATCAGATCTGAAGTCATTAATTCCATTCCTCACCTCCAGCCACAATCAGTCTGTATAAGAGCAGATAGTCCTCAAAAACACAGAGCTGCTGGCCTAGTAGGGTTAGCGAGGCATTTCTAATCCTCCAAGCCAAATTACAGGCCTGAAAGACATGCTCACCAACATTGGGGGTACCTGTGGGGCGGTGCGGGGGACAGTGGCATCTCACTCCTGGCCCTGCACTTGCTGAGCGGCAGACGCTCCTATGCCCAGCAGGTGCACTAAATAAGTGGAGGGAGCAGAGTGCAGCGGGAGGTTGGCATGCATTTCCCACAGACTGAGGACATATGTGAACATAGAGACTGGTGGCTGCTTTCTGTCTGGAGCACTCTGAAGGTAGGAGGACAGCTAGAGAAGCCCTTTAACTCGATATAGGGCAAGGAGAGAGCCAGGCCCTTCCCATCTGTTGTGGGAAGACGCAAGTTCCTCAAAAACCAAGAGAATATGGCAGTTACACAAGGTCACCAGCTGGAGCCATCTTGAAGGGACTTTGGTTAAAGGGCTGACTGCTGAACTGAGCAACTGCAGCCCTGAGACAGGTTGGGGTTGGAGTGGGACTACCAGAGGCTGAAGAGAGCAAGAGGTCTCTAAAGGTCTGCTGAGAGCTCATTGTTCATGTCAGGGAATGAGAATGTCCTGGAGGTATGGAGAAGGGATACAAGGAGGGTGCCAAAGAATCCTAAATGATGCCATGACAAATCGGCATGCTGGATGGGAGGGCGGAACGGCCAACTAGCAGCAGCAAGGGAAGTGGTCTGGTGACATTAGTCTTTGCCTACCTTCCTCTAATCCCTCTCCTTTTTTTCTAACTATTAGGAGCCAAAAGATTAGATGGAGAAAGGACAAAAGTCATTATGTCAGTTCTAACCTATTGCAGGGTTCTGAGCCAAGTGTGAGCCTTGATCTGATGAGGGGTGGAGGGGAGAAGCTATGAACTGGCTATGGGCTTCAAGTTTTGATACAAGATAGGATCAAACCTATCTTGTTAGGTACTAAATAAGACTGTTTTTGTTTTTAAGTAGCTGGAAGTGATAAGAAAGCTGTGGGCTCTACATAACAATCATCAAAGGCAGACAAAAAAAATCTGAGAGTGAAAATGTAAAAGTAGTTTGTGGTTTTATCCCACTGATTAAACCCATTTTAAAAACCAGTAATTGTCATTTTAAGGTAGAATTTTTTCATGGAAAATAGTTTATTGACAGAGTGTATTGACCACTGAAATTACTCTGTCATACCATCTCAGATATGCAGAACCAGGGATTGATAAATTGAAGAATCATGCTTCCTGAACATAGAGCCTGCATGGATTTCTTCTGGAAGACAAGCTTTGCAAATCCCACTTGATAGCAATATGATGTCAGTTGTTGGGTTGCGAAGACAGAGGTCAGGGAAAGAAGCGTGGCATTTTCTGGAATATACGTGTTTTGAAAAGGCAGAGAAAAGGACCTAGCACTTAAGGTTTCCTTAAGTACCTGGCAACCTGGCCCTTTGATAGGCACTTTATGTTGTTTAATCTTTCCTACAACCATAGGAAGTAATTATTCATACACTCATTTTGCTGATGAGAAAATCGAGCCTCGGGAAGGTTATGGAATTTCCTCAAACTCTCATCTGATTTATAAATGTATTTGATTAAAAAACCATTTTGTTTTTATCACAAAGAATTACTAAAACTTTGGAAAAAGAATATCAGTCTTATCATATTTAACTTCAAAACCTAAAGAGAGAGATGAATGTTTCATGAAGGAAAGAAAAAGAACAACTAAGCAACATGAACTTTAGATAATACCTCCCACTGTGTGGCCTGGTCCCTAACATGCTACAGGACTGGTACTGGTCCATGACTGGGGGTGGTGGACCCCTGCTGTACATTCTCCTGATCTGTGTGTTGAGTTCCTTTCCACTGAGTTGAGAGCAGGACAGAGATGGCAACAGGTGGTCTGTTTCTTTGTCCGTATAGCTGCCACCCATTTTCATTCTTCCTGACATTGGAGCAAACCTATGTTTCTGACAATGTGACTGGAGAGCAGGTTGTGTATGGGGGGCTTCTTGACAGAGTATTCCTTTGAGAAATTCTTTGAGCAGAAATAAACTGTTTGAATCATTGATGACTTTATGAGATTTCCTTCCAAGTCGCAGGTCCACCAGTAAAGCTCAGCAAAGGGTGCTGGTCCCCTCTGCTGCTAGACGATGGTGCCACATCGCCTTCAGAAGGTTTTTAAGTTCTGTACACAAAGGACATTTGCTATGGGACTTTTTCATTATGATGATGATGATGTAATATGGTCATTTATATGATGATACAAGATGATATCTTGGATGTTTATATGATATAAACAAAGTATAGTTGGATACTATTTTGAGACACTAATTGATACGTTCTTCTGTTTCTTTTACTTAAAGCACTTCAGCAGGCTATAAGTAAAAGGCCTAAGGCCGTCTACTTGAAAAGTAAAGGCGGAGTTTTCTTGCTCCACAGGACAGAAAAATATCCATTATGAACAAAGGGTCAAATTTTTTGACTTTGAGTTCCAAATTAGATGCATAAAATTCAAAGCCAAACTATAAATTAAAAGCCAAACTCTTTTGATTTGTAAGAGCTGTACTTCATTTTTTTTCTTTTTCAAAGAAAAAAAAAGCTAGAGTATTAGAGCTTTTTCTACCACAACCCTTGAGAACAGAGAGCTGGCATCTTCCTCCTTAGGGTCCTGTGCGAGGTTGAGGAGAGCAAGGGCCAGGTCTCACCCTTGCCAGAATATACTAGAAATCAAGCCCACTGTGGTCATTGTCCATAGGAACAATAGGGCGTAGCCTGACTCCAGGGCCCAGTGAGGCATGAAGACCAGAAGGTGCTGCGGCATCACCTGTTCAACCATTCAACAGACATTGATGAGGCAATCGACTAAGTGTCAAGACCGTTCTGGGATACAGCAGGGACCAAAGATTCCTGCCCTCGGGGCCTTTTGAACTAAAATGAATTCAGTAATAGAGTACTAAAGATAGATTTTGTCACATCTAAGTTTGCGAACTGATGTGAATGTATACTTAAAAAGCCATAGCAAAGTGGTGTACAATTCTGAAAGCTACTGTTAAGCAAGTCGAGTTCTTTTTTTTAATTTTATGGACAAAAAAAGCTGAAATAAAGAACTCTAAGGACCAAGTATGGGCCTGCACCAGCAGCTGCAGCATGGCCATCAGCTGGGAGCTTGTTAGAAGGGCAAGTTCTCGGCCCCTTCCCAGATCTAATAAATCAGGAACTTGAGGTGGGGGTTGGGGGGTGAGTCTGATGATCCGTTAACCCGTTAACAAGTCCTCCAGCTGATTCTGCACTCATTAAAGTGTGAGAACTACTGCTGCGATAGATGGGGATCACCCATGAGACTAATTAATTTATCCACTAAGCATTTATTCAGCCTAAGACATGGGTTGGCATGGAGGATGGGAAGGCAAACAAGATGAGTTCCCAGGACTCAGGTGGTTGCTCACAGACCTGGACAGATAATTACAATGTCCTGCTGTTACACAGTGAAAGAGGCGTGCTCAGGTATGGAGGAGCCCAGAGGGGTTGGGATCTGGCTCTTCCCCATGCACTTGCTTGCAGTAGAGGGCAGTGAGGGCTGGAAAAGGTAAAGCTGCTCCTTCCTGAGGTTCAAGAGTGGCAGGGTCGTGAGAAGAAGTTTCCTCCATTCAAGACAGAGCTGCCCTGGCTGTAGAGCAGGCTCCCCACACAAGGCTATGCTGTAGAACATGGGAGAGCTTATAAACACAAGCTCCTGGTCTCATAGATTCAGTGTCAGTGCAAATCTACAATTATTAACAAGCTCCCCAGGTGATTCTTACGCACACTGAAGTTTGTTCTATGAGAGAAAGAATTAGCCTATGAACTGTCCTGTCCCACTTTCCATTAGTGAACTTGTTGAACTATGAGGACTAGAAATACTTTGCTTCAATTGTCCAGAATCATCCCTCTCCCACAACTAATCTGTGAGGCAAACCTGGGGTATGGGACAGGGAATGTCATTTACCTGAGAGCAATTGCTCAGGGCACAGGAACTTCACCACGTATTATAGCTAAACTACCACTGCAACACTCATTTAGCAAGCATTTTTTGAATACCAGCAGTTCACAATTACTCTCCCTCATATGCTTTGGCCAATGGGAGTGACCACACGTGATCTTCGCCATGACTGAACAGAAGCTTTATATGCTACTGCATGGTATAGCTGAAGCTGGCCCCCAACATCGTGTCATAAATAATGGTTTCTCTTTCAGCCTAGATTCCAGAATAAGAAGACATGTGATGCCAAACCTAGCAGAGCCCAGATGACCTGCAGATCACATATAACATATAATGTGACCAAGAAATAAATACTTGTGCTTGTAAACCATTGAGATTTTGAGCTTGTTTACCCTGCACCACAGTGTACAGAAAGCTGACTAAAGCAGCTACTCTGTGCTTGGCATTATCCTGAGATAATAAAGATGAATAATACAAAGTTTCTTCCCTCAAAACACTTGCTGTTTTTATAAGGGAATGAGACAATAGCCTATCCTGTCCTATCTTATCCCGTCCTATCCCATCCTATCCTGTCCTGCTCTGTCCTGTCCTATTCTACTCATTCATCTATTTCCTAGCTTGTTCCAGAAAGGATTTCTTTTGGTCTTTATACATAACATCTAAGTATTAGAATGCAGTAATGTATATTAGAAGCAGATGAGGAAAAAAAGGAAAATTAGAGGTCAAGGAGTATGACATAAAATGTACCATCTGTGCTTTTTCTAATCATCTAGAAGCCAAATCATAAAAGTCACCTGATTAGTTTTATAAATCACAGAGCCCATGATATTATATGCCAACCAGAGAGGCATAGCTATGTCTGATCATAAAGCAACATGGACATTACTTTGAAAGTCCACAAGATTTAAGCCATTAACATTTGCTTTTAGTGTTGCAGTTAAACATTTTCTTTTTTCCTAATATACTATGTAACTCCTCGGCTTGATTCTGTTTTAATTTCAAAGAGAAAATGGAGAGAAAAAAATTTTTTTCTTTCTTTCTTTTCTTCTTTTTCTTTTTAGCTAGAAGAGGGAGGATAAAATGTAGTGTGATAAATCTATAAAGCATTCTTTTTGAATGTAGTATTTCACTAAGGTCACACTGAATTGTATTTTTTTACCTGTTTTGTTTCCTGAACGTTCTTCTAGAAGAGGGTCTGTTTTAATTTACTTTGGCTTTCTGGCTCAAACTTAGAATTTAGACGTTCAATAAATGTTGAATGAAATGAGTGAACGTTGGGTTTATTTTCATTGTTGTGTGTTACTATATGTCTACTATTCTATTAATGTACATTTGGCTTCCAATTTGGGGAAATCACAAACAAAGCCACTGTGAGCATAATTGTACATGTGTTCTCCGGCATGTAAACACATGTGTCCAGAGAATACATGTGTTTATATGTATCTTTCAACTTATTGTTCCCTATTTACCTTCCAACCAACAGTAAATAAGAGAATTTGATTTTCCACATTCATGCAAAGACAAATGTCACCCTAACATTTTTGTTTATCCCTCTGGTCTCAGGGACTTGGGGAGAGTCTTAGGAAATTTTAAGGAAGACACCCAGACTGTAGAGGCCCCTACTTGCCCAGGTCTGAGGGTGTTGCTGCATATAGTAAATGCTATTCTCAATAGGAATCCACTGCAAGTTTTAAGCCAAGAAGTGACAATATCTGTTAGAAAGACTACACTGGCTGCTGTGTGGAGAATTACACTAGATCCACCAAAGGGAGAAGCAGGGAAATCATATATTCTTATGATTGTCCTCACTGTTGCCTTCGGCCAGGGGAAAGATAAGGCTGTGATTACAGTGATGAAGGCAGAGGTGGAGAGGAACGGGCAAAATAGAGATCTTTTTGGAAGTTGCATGTTGCTTGTATTTCTCCTGCACTTAGGCCATTCATTCTGCCTTGTATGATGCCATCGGGGAGGCAACATGAAACAAGCAAGCAGGGACGATTCAGATCAACCTTATTCTGAATCCTCGTGCCACCTTTTTAATAGTGTGTGACTCTGGGCAGGTGACTTCCATAAATGCAAGCTCTGTAGGATTATAATTAATCCCTAGATTTGTGCGAACACTAAAGGAGATTCATATAAGAAAGTTGTGGGTCTGGGTGTGACATACAGTAGGACTTTAATAAGGGAAACTATTCTCCCTTTTCATATTCATGTTTGTACCTCTACTAGGGAACAAAGTATATGGCGAAGCAATGACTCAGTTATTATTTGCAGAATTTAATTAAGTGATATCATTATTTGTTCCCGCAGAGCAGT
>NW_011888852.1:4709084-4717203 GCF_000151845.1 Pteropus vampyrus | reverse complement strand
TGACCTGAGGTCAGGCCATCCTGTGTTCCCTCATAATCAGCTGTGATGAATGATTTAAAGTTGATTTTCAAAAGCTAAATGTCGAGACCCCCTATTGCTATGATGCTGACCCGAGGTCAGGCCATCCTGTGTTCTCTCATAATCAGCTGTGATGAATGATTTAAAGCTGATTTTCAAAAGCTAAATGTTGAGACAGTAAGAGTTTACCAATACCCTATTGACCTTTGAAGAATAAGCCTAAGTACTAAGCTTTCAGAGGAAAAAGTGATTTCTGGAGGGGTGATTGCAGAAGGATTTATAGTGAGACAGCAAGCTAAAGTCTAGCCCTGAAACAGATAAGGCCTTCATCTTCTTAGAGAGCCCCAAAGGATTTGGGGCTTAGGGTGTAATTTAAAAATCTATTTGGATTACTCTTTATTTGCTGTAAACAGTTTTCAGAAAATGTCATCTTCTATAAATGCAGGAAAAATGCACATGAGATCAAGACCTGTGTAGAGAATAATGTAGAATTAATTTACAACCAACCCACTAGGGCCAACTGCTTGACTGGAGGTACTGAGTCAGAACCCCAGTGGGAGCTGTGCTGGCCAAGGACCCTTTTCCCAGGGTCCTTTTCTCCCAATCTGTGTCTGCTCTCAGTGATTTTAAAATAACCTATACCACTATAATCCCCAGCCTCTTCAGAGAATGTATAGTGTGACTAAAACCTAATCCTTTCGGGCATAAAGCTAGAAATTGCTTTGGTGTTTAAATATGTGCAGTCATGAGTTTACTTGAGATCAGTGGAGTGCTTCTCTCTCCACCTACCTACAGAATAACTTGCAAAACCCAGAAATTTATATAAGGGTTTTACGTACCTGCACATCATGGTATTAGAGAGGTTAAATGATGGAAAAACTTAACAGGCCATCTGGTCCTTGTATGTGCCAGAATAGCATGGTTCCTTGCAACATACTGTCTGGAGATCCATTCTAACTACAAAAGCCTGCTAAGTGATAACAATGCCAGGGCATCTTCCTTGACATTGAGTGTATACTTTCTCCCCCAAATATTAACTGTATGTTTTAAGAACCTTTTTTTTTTTTTACAGCCTTAATTTATCAAGTTTCTTCCTTGATTTCTGAACTCTTTAGGACCAGGCTGCAAATAATAAAACAAGAGAAAAAATTTTTAAATATTTGGAGCTTAATTAATGCATTTTGAACCATAACAAATTTTCTCTGGGTTTAAGTCTGTACTCTGTACTAGTGTTTTAGTTGACTATCTAGGTTTTACATTTTTTCTGCAATAAAACCCCAGTTTATCTCATATTTTGAATATGAGGACAGAAATGATGAGTGCGTTAAATGTAGGAATTCTAAAATAGTTTTAGAGTTAAAATAAGACAAATAAATATGCCAGTTTAGAAAATTTTAAAAATAAACAAGATGATTTACAAAAAAGAATTGAGCCATGTGATCTCTGATAATAGATCATTCTGCAAACTCTATTTTTGGAGTGATATAGTCAGTTCTTTCATTATATTTTTTGGTCAGAATTAAATCCTCAAATAGGATTTAAGAGGGCAGAGAAAATGTAGAAAACATTTTGAGGTTGCATTTTGCCTTTTATATTAGGATTTCAAATTGTGACCTAAGAGAGCAGCATTGGAGGAGGTGGGTGAGTGGAGGAGGTGGGCTGTGATCTTCACTTCAAAATTTATTCTCTGATCCATCACTCATGCCTCTCCTTCTATTAAGATGGGCTGTGTGGATTTTTCTTACCCACAAGAATTTATAGATTCTTGAGTACAGTGAGGAAATAGTGAAAAAGAGTATCTTTGTAGCTAAAAAATAAGAGCTCAAAAGAAAAGAAAAATGCAAAATGAATTTGTAAACTCAGACTTAAAATCTAAATCATGTGTTTGGCCATTCTGTTCACTATTTTAAGACCAAAGATAAAGAAAAGAACCTAACAACTTTATGTTTAATAATTGACTTCACTGAAAGTTTTCTTACTCTTTTGTAAAATCTGTAATAGGAACATTGAGGACTGGATTGGAACTAAAATCTAAAGCTAAATAATTATTGTCACATTATTATATAAAACTTTTATTCCAATAGCTGTCTGAGTTTTCATTTTACCTGGTATATTTTTAGTTCTCTGAAAGTATTTTTAATCCTTTGGTAACAAAAGTTATTAAACTTCTATATTTCATGTTAAATGTTTTTTTTTTGTTGTTGTTGTTTTTTTTACGTCCTTTCATCAGTATCAAAATAAGTCCATAAATTCTAAGGTATGTTCTCAGTATGCCTGTTTGAGTGTTAAATATATCAATTGACACTGTCCTGTTTTTCTAATGGAATGATGTTTCTAACAGGCTAATTCATGATCAGAAAGATAATGAGTGTGTAGAGAAAAGAATCTGTGATAGGAAATGAGACCTGTGTCACGTTCTTGTTAGGTAGCTGGTCTTGAGTCTGTCATTAACCTCCATGAGCTTTGCCCTTGCCAAGTGACAGAGACAGAAGTATTCTGCAGGTTGTTGGAAAGTTAGCAAATCAACAGAGAATCACCCAACTTTTGGTTCCTACTTTCAAGACAGATTTTTCCCCCTATTTGGAACCATATCACCCAATATGCCAGATTTTCCACCTTTTTGTCTCATAGAAACAGCCCATCATTGTGTGTTGCACATTGCAGAAAATTTACAATTTTTTCCCCACTTGAACGAGGCAGCCTAGTTTGTCTTGTCACGGTAAGTTTTGTGTTACCAGCTTGGATCTGGTTGGTGTTCATCAGTCTGCTAGTCATGGATTTCAAAAAACCAGTGGTCCTTTGTCAGTTCTGTAAGCGAGTTTACCTGCTTTTTTTCTGGGGAAGATTCCCCAGAAAAAAACTCCTCTTCTAAATCTCAACTTTTTATTTCTTGTCATGTAAAAGCACACACAAGAAGGCAGGGGACATACTTTAAATTCCTGAAGCCTAGCTATCAAACCAGAACTTACTGAGACTTGTTGAGACTCCACTGTGAGGGCCTGACCACCAAAGAAGCAGGACTGCGACCACCCCAATCCACCCTGCTTCCTTCCCCACAAGTTAGACAGCACTCCTGGAAGTAGGTTGTGACTTGAGTGATACATATATTTGTTGTTAGCATTGCCATCTCTGAGACACAGAGGGCTGAGTAAATAGTATATACACCGAAATGTAGAAATATAGCTTGTACTCAGAATAACTGACTGAATTGCAAAGTGACACAGAGATGAGTGGGATTATGAATATTGAGCACCCACTGTACTAACTATGTCTTGCATTTTCTGTTCTGCTGCTTTGACATCTGGGGCCTTGCTGACCCTGGAGGGGTTGCCCGTCCCAGTGTAAACCAGTTACTATAGACAGTAAACAGCTGGTCTTCAAGAACGTCTTTCAAATACAAACCATCCAGTCCAGAGCCCACACCCCAACTACCTCCTTTATTGGTTCTCACACTAGGCCACTACCCCCCTGCTCCAGGTACCAGACAACTAGGGACAGCCCGATGCCCCACAGCCTTGTGAAATAATTCAAACTAGCCAATATTAAGCCTGCTTATCTTGCCTTACCTGTTCCTTCCCATTGAAAGCACAAAAAAGGCTCCTGCCCACAGTTCCTCACCTCTCTGTCTCTTGTCCTGGTGCTCCCTGTGGCCCACCATGACATGACATGCCTGCTTCTCTTGAGAACTGTGAGTAACAAACTATCTTTTCAATGGCAATCATCTTCTAATCCATTGGCCTTACTATACCTCAAATTCTCTATCAATACACATTTTAAAACACCCACAGATTATCCATGTACTGTATGGAAACATGTTATCATACCTCTAAAATACCACTAGTCGATGATGTAGCATCAATCTCTATATACAGTATAAAAATCTATATACTTAAGACAAGATATTTTTTGAATACCTTAATGACTTGAAAAGGGTAAGCCCTCAAGAAAATGTTTGATAGGGTGAATTTGTTACTGTTTGGGGGCAATTTGAACTCCAGTGTTGCCCCAGTGGCAGGGAGTGGGGACAGGGTAACGACACAGAAGTGCAATTAGCATTTTTCCTCAGTTTTTCCCTGCTGACGCAAGAAAGAATTACATATCGGCGAGATTTAGAAAAAGTAAGATTTATTACAGTACATTTTAGAGGGAGATGGGCCATGCTAAGGAAGACTGTAGCCCTGTGGAATTTGGGAAAAGATTAAAAAAAAAAAGAAAAGCATACTTCAAGGGAAGAGCGAGTTTTCAGCAAGGAGAGCTATAACCCTACAGAAGTGGGAAGGTTTGTATTATATTGGGGCCATGATGAGTAGTTACAAAGGTGTTCCTAGATGATTGGCACATAAGGTCATTTGATTGACACTTGGCTGTCATATAATTCTTTGCCTAGTGAGCACCTGCTTACCCATAATTCTACAACCAATGCAGTGGGCCTCAGTTCCTTTGTTCCCCTGTTGCTCATGTCTGACTAGCTACCTATCAAATTGATTTGTTGTCAGGAGTCCTGGGAAGTTTGATGAGCTACACACAGTTTGTTTTTTCTTTTCTGCCAGTTTTGAGGCTCTATCATTATTTGCCTCTGCTCTGTGTGACTGGGATTACTGGTATTGGGCAGCTAATAGCTCAATTGGTATTTTTATTTTGATTTCATTTGTGCCAGATAAAAATCATTAAGCTGAAGGCATTACCACAAAACCTTTATAATTAAGGTTTATAAGGAAAAAATATGAGATAACTATAGCTTATTTCTTCTCCTCTCCTCCGCAAAAACTTATAATAATAGAATAATGACAGGCTTTAGAATGAGAAGACTTGAACATGTGAGGGGCCCGATTTTTTTTTTTTTTAATTCAGAACTTAGAAATTAACACAGAACCCAAGTTTAAAATAATGATTTTGTTATCAGCTGTACTAAATATGGTTAAATACTTCATTACAAAATGAAAAAGAATTATATGAACCCACGCGAACCCAGTTCAACTACTGGGCTTTATAATGCCCAGGTCACAAACAGAAAGATCCCTAGGCTTCTTTCCACTCCTCCCTCCTTATGGCTGCCACTGCTTATGGCCCCACCAGAAGGTACAAGAGAGGCCAGCTGGCTAGTTGTGAACAATTCAATTCTCCCATCCCGATTGCACAGAAAATGACTGATGGGTACTAAAAATGACCACTACATCTAAGCAATGCAAACTAACATTTTAGTATTTTTAAGTAATATGAACTTTATCTCATTGTGAAAATGTAAATCTATACACCCTTCTGAAGGGCATTTTGGCAATATAACAAAAACTCTCTCCACTGGCCACCACTTAACCAATTTACCAAATCAGTCAACTCACTCTCTCTCATCTATAAAATACACTGACTGATGCCCACTTCCTGTGGAAAACTCAGGAGGCCAGTCCCTAGTCCACCTACACATTCTCACTTCCACCTGTTCAATTCTATGCTCAAATAAGCCAGCTATATTTCCTCTACAATCTCATGAGGATGTTACTGGTCATGTTATTCATGATTTAATTAAATTATGAATGAATAAAAAGACAGCTTTTTTCCCTATGAAAACTAAATGCTTTGGAAAGACTAAAGAAAAATTGGTCACTAAAACACATTGTTGAATAATATTCCATATTATATATTATATATTCCATAATATAATACTATATATTACTATTATACACACATATATATCACAGTATGTTAGTCATTCACCTGTTACCTACCTATGCACAATTGGGACATTTTGAGGATTTGGCTATTACAAATAAGCTGCTATAAACATTTGTGTACAAATCTTTGTATGGATATACACTATTTCTTTCTTTATTCTCACCATGGCAGAGAAAGTGAACATCTTTGGGGGATATTGCTAGTGTCATAAATTACATATTAAGTTTTGTCTTACACTAATTCTCAGAGCTCATAATTTTGGCATATGCCTCTCTAGAAAATGAAAAGAGGTGTACCTATTTCTATTCTATCTTCCTTCGGTGATTCCTATGACCCAATGCTTCCACAGATTTCTTAACTTCTTCACATTGTAAAATATTGATAACACACCAACTAGAAGTCAGAGCCCCTTTGCATTGGCGCAGCATCAGAAAATGCATCATAAATGACATGTGCCAATAATTATGGTTGTTTGCTAAATGTTACCCATGCATGGACTGAGCTTCATGTTTTCCTACTTCAGGTGATTGCACACATCTTCATTACATATAATTCTCTAGAGGCAACTAATCACATAACATTAAAACAACTATATCAATATCTTTAGCATTTTTCTTACATTTAATACATTTTAGAAGAAAAAATATCTCTGGCATCAAATTTGCTTTTCATTGTGAATCATCCATTGGAATCTCTTGATGAGGAACAGCAGATCTATTCCAAAAGAAATACTAAAGGAATTCTTCAGGCTGAAGGGACATACTACTAGAAGTAAATCTTGATCTTCAGAAATTAATTAAGAATATCAGAAATTACAAATATCCGAGCAAAAGTAAATGACTACTTTTTCTTGAATTCTCTAAAAATATGTATGACTGTTCAAAACAAAAACTATAACATTGTCTTGTGGGGTGTTTAGTATAGAGAGATCTGACACACATGACAATTGACTCATAAAAGCCTTTGAGAGATAGAGAGATTAAAGAGCTCTGTATAGTTGCAGGATTTCTTAATATTATGGGAAGTGGTACTACGTTAACTCTAAATAGACTCTGAAAGGTTAGGCATGCATATTGTAATCCCTAGAGCAACTACTAAAAGAGAAAATAATAAAAGAGTAAAAAAGTTATAGTTAAAGATCCAATAGATACATTATAATGAAATTGTCTTAGGTCAGGCCACTATAACAAAATACCACAAACTGGATGGCTTAAATAAGAAACAATTATTTCTTGCAGTTCTGGAGTCTGTGAAAGTCAAGATCGATGTGCCAGCAGAAATGATGTCTGGTGAGAATACTCTTCTTGGTTTGCAAACAGCTGTCTGGCCAAGAAAGAGATCATCTCTCCACTGTCTCTTCTTGTAAGGTCGCCAGTCCCATCATGAGAGCTGCACCCTCATGACCTGACTACCTCCCAAAAAACTTACTTTCAAATACTATATTGCTGGGAACTAAGTCTTCAACACACGAATATTTGGGGGACACATTTAGTCCATAGCAGAAATACTAAAAATACTCAAATAATCCAAAAGAAGATAGGGAAAGGGGAATAGAGGAACAAACAAGCAAGCAAAAGGCACAAACAGAAAACAATAAAGTGGTGGACCTAAATTCAAACCACATAATTAATTACATTAAATATTAGTGACCTAAAACATTATGATTAAAAGGCAGAAATTGTCAGCATGGAGAGAAACAAGAGCCTAATATATGCTGCTCATAAAAGAAGTACTTTAAACACAGCTAGGTTGAAAATAGGTGAATGGAAAAAGATATCCTATGCGCATACTAAGCATAAGGAAGCTGGAGTGAACAAGAGGGATATTTCATTATGAGAAGAGGAACAAATCATCAGGTAGACATAATTATGGGTATGAGCCTAATAACTTCACAATACACGGAGCAAAAATGGACAGAATAAAGGGGAAATTAGACAATTCCACAGCCATAGTACTGTATTTAAGACTCCTTTCTTAGGATTTAATAACATATTTAGACTTTCAGAAAAAGTAGGTATAGATTTTAACAACACTGTCAAACCTCATGATCTAATTGAAATTTATAGAACACCATTTCTATGAACTGCAAATATATTTCTTTTCAAATGTGTAGTATATTCTTCAATACTGACTATATGTTGGGCCATAAAACAAGTTTTAATAAGTTAAAAAAAATTGAAATCACATAAAGTGTACTGTCTGAAACAAATCAGAAATAAATCAGTAGTAATAATCTTATTTCAGAAGAAATCACAAATATTTGGAAATTAAATAGAACCCTTCTAAATTATTATAAGATCAAAGAAGAACAAGAGAAGTTAGAAAATATTTTTAATTGAATAATAATGATAGTGCATCCTATCAAAGTCTGTGGAATGCAGCTAAAGCAGTGAGTAGAGAAAAACGTAGTTTTAAGTGCCTATATTTAAAA
>NW_011888852.1:4706170-4707514 GCF_000151845.1 Pteropus vampyrus | reverse complement strand
TGCTTTAAAGAGACAGTAGAGAATTTTTTATGCTCCAGGAATATTAAAGAGGCTACAGTGGAGATTGAAGCCCTGGGGCCTGCAGAAAAGAGTGAACAGATGCAGAAAATGGGTTCAGGTACTAGGAGGCCCCCAAAGAAATGGCTGATGGCCATATCCCTCTGTGACAAAAGACCAGAATGAAGCCAGGTGCAGGATCACTTTCCCAACACTGAAGTGGCCTGCACTAACTTTTCTGAAACCCCAGGACATGGCCACAGTTTACCACTTCCCTGTGAGCTTGAAGAAGACAGCAGCAGACGTGAGAGCATCTTAGCCAATACGGTATGGGGGATGCTGTGAATAAAGCCTACAACCCTCCAACTAGGGAGTGGTTTGCCTCTGTTCAACCTGGAGGGCCTTACTAAGGCAACTGAAAATCACATGAAAGAAGGACTTTCCATGAGAAAAAAAGTTCCTGTGTGAGGAAATGAATCTTAAAAAAAGCTCCTGTGTGAGGAAATGATGTAACAAATGGGAGAATTCATGCCCAAGGAGATAAAAATAATGAAGAAATTTAAAAAAATTATAAATTATTCATGTTGAGGCAGCTCATAGAGATTTTTTTAAAATGCTACTAGCACCTCTCCATTGAAAAAGAAAGGTTATGTAGTGAGAAGAGGCAGATAAAAACAAAGAAAAAAACCGCCATTAGAAATCTTGAAAATTTCAATAAAATTTAAAAAAATATATGAAATGAACAATAGATTTAATACAGTCGAAGAGGAAATTACCTAACAAGATGACAGACAGAAGAACAGCACAGAGAAGTAAAAAGGTACAAAAAATATGGACGATAAATTAAGACAGATGGTAGATAAATTGAAAAGTTCTAACATATTTAATAGAAAATCCAGGAAAACATAAAAGTGAATTATGGCACAAAGAAAATATCTGAAGAGATAAAGACTAAAAATTATCCATAATTGAAAAAAGATTTGAATTGTTTGTAACAATTCACTGGCTCAAGGAAATATGAAATAAAAGCAAAGAGAACTCTAAATAAAATTAATAAATGAAGGAAAAATGGTAGAAATGAGTCCAACTTTAAATAAAAAAATGAAGGAAAATTGGTAGAAATGAGTCTAAATATTTCGGTAATCAAAAGTAATACAAATAGATTAAACTCTCTTATTGAAAGACTTTCAAATTTATAAGTAACAAATTCAGCTTTATGGAGCAAAAGACACCAAAGAATAGATTAAAAATAAAAGTAAAAAAAAAGATGTAACAGGAAAAGATTAATCCACCAAGAAACCATTATAATACTGAATAACTGAGCCACAAAATATGTAAAGCAAACAC
>NW_011888852.1:4702689-4704570 GCF_000151845.1 Pteropus vampyrus | reverse complement strand
ACTCCAGGCTGGGGCATCTATAGTGTCTGCCGGTAGATGGGAAGTCATACACGTGCACTCTGAAGACATTGAGGGTAGGTGCATGCTCAGTGAACTAATTTTGCCCACACCAGTTGAGTGCCCCCAGAGGAAGGTTATGTGATGGTCATCTGTAGCTAACTGACAGGGTTGAGGGGAGCACAAGGGCTGGGGTGGGTGAGGAAGGTGCCAGGTACTACCAAGTATCTTGCCTGCCTATCTGGCTTTTGACCTTGGGGTAACGAGGGAGGTTCCAGAAACCTGCCAAATATCTTGTTGTATACATTTTTCTGCCAAGATTGTTTTGGGGCTTCGTTAACTCTTCATTGTCCCTCTCTCTCCTTGGCTAATATCTACATACCCTGTCAGTTCGTTTACAGATACAAAGACTTGATATCAAAAAGATATATGTTAAACTGATTTACTAATCTCAATGCATATCATTCCGGAAAATGGCTTAGCATTTTATTTCACATATGATCCTAAAATCCATATAGAATAGTAAATATCTAAGGATGAACAAGACAAATGAGAAAAAGAACAAGCAGGGAGAGGGGCATTGCCCTGCAAGATATCAAACAGTGTCTAGTGATGCATAAACAAACAAATCAAAAAAAGAGATCAGAAAAGTCAGAAACAGACCCAATCATTATACGAAAACTTTGAATATAATAGAATTGGTATTAAAAATCAATTGGAGAAAGGTATTCATTCATTGATGGCATTGGGACAACTAGATTTTCATATGGAACAAAAATACACCAAATTTAAATAGTAATTCCATAAGGATTTGAAAATCTCACTGTGAAAATATTTTAACTATTAAACCAACAAGAACAAAAATTTATAAACTTGAGATAGGGAGGATTTCTTAAATAAGACACAAATTCATAAGAGAAAATATTAAAACCTTTTTCTATATAAAAATTACAAAGATCTACATGAGAGACTTCATTGAAAATTAAGCAATAAGACAACAGAATGAAGGCACATGTTCACCTCTACAACCTCTCTAAATCTCACTAAATATCATTTTAAGGATTAAAAAAATGGAGAAATCCCACAAGAACAAAGAAAGAAGGAAAGGATACAGCAACAATATTTCAGTATCATAGAAAGGCTCAGGAGTTGGTAGCACTGAATACGGAAAGCAGAAGGAAAATTGGAGGCCAAAAAAATAAGACCAATTGAAAGTCTCTTTAAGGAGCAAGTAGATCTTCATAATCCATTCCCCGTTAGTAGCGGAGAGAAGGCTCTTTCCTCACCCTGGAGGAAGACTGGGGGATTGGCCCTTTGGAGAAGGAGCACCAAAACTCTGGACTAGCGGGTACATGGTCCAGTGGGAGGAAAAAATACAATACTGGAAACAGAAATAAGAGAAAGTTCATATTCTGAAATGTCAGTGTTCCCTTCACTCCCTTTCTTCTTGTGGCCAGGTTTATACTTTCAAAGCAGAAACCAGAAGATTCTTCCCTAAAGTTCTGATTTACTAAGAGCAAAGATCTAAAGATACTGACAGTGGCATGCTGTGGGATGAAACAGTTTAGCCAGATCATCTACAGATTCACCAATTTATTCAAAGGCTCCAATCAGCATTTCACTGTCCACTCTTAAATATGACCAGATCCAATCACCACCATCTGAGGAAAGTTTCCAACATGAAAAACAGAAAATTTCCCCTATGCTCCTCACAAAAAAATTACTAACAAAAACTGGAAAAGGAAATTAAAGTAGAGACAAGATTGGAGAAGAAATGTTAAAAAAAAAACCAACTAGATAAAATGTTGCAACCATGAAACAGAATAATAATGCTTTTAATAAAGAATATTTGGAAACCAAAAAAGAATACTTGGAAATAATATA
>NW_011888852.1:4699192-4702364 GCF_000151845.1 Pteropus vampyrus | reverse complement strand
AAGGTTTGGACAATAAGGAAGATGAAATCTATGAAAACAGAAAATATATAAAAAGAAGAAAAATATGACAAAGAATAAAATTAGAGGGCAATCCAGAAGGTCTAACACATGAATAATAGTGGTTCCGGAAATAAAAGGAAAGAAAGCAGAGGAGGGGAAAATTAATTATTATAATTAAAAACTTTCTCCAGACCCAGAAGGCATGTGTCCTCGGACTGACAGAACTCATCTAGTGCCCATCATAATGGAAGAATGAAGATCCACAGCAAGACACATCATCACAAAATTTCAGCGCTCGGCTGAAGAAGAAATTTTAAGACGTCCAAAGAGGAAAAACAAAAACAAAACAAACAAACAAACACACAAAAAAGATCATATACAAGACAAATAGAAGTATCGGAAGCTTTTTTTAATGCAACTTTTTTAGAATTCTGAGGTAAATTATTTCTAAACTAGAATCTACGCTAAACCAAACATTCAAACAAAGAGAGATGAGATGGAGCATATTCAGACATGTAAAGATCTCAAACACTTTACCTCCCTTCTACAGATACAGTTGGGGAGTACGCTCTAAAGAAGTGAGAAAATAAAACAAGTGAAATCTTTGTGACCCATGAAACAAGAAACCCAGCAGAGAGAGAGATGAAGGGAGATCCTGGGGTGAAAACGTGCAGAAGACCTAAGGAGAATTGAGGCCAGAACAAAAGACAACTGACTGCAGGAGGAATAGCTCCAGGAAGAAGTTGGTAAGGCATCTGGGGAGCTGGAACGTTGTGCGAGATTTTTCATTTACGGCAGACAAAAATAAAGATGGATAGTGATGCAGGATTGGGGAGTTATTGGTGTATAGATGGCAGTGAATCTGCCAAACTGCGTGTGCTCATTTAGGGAGCGAGTATAAGGAAAGAAGAGAAGAAAACGAGCCCCGGACGGTGGGTTGTTTAGAGGTTGGGGAGGCGCAGAAAGAGCACCAGCGAAGCAAGGAGACAGTCGGTGAAACAAGAAAGTGTCATTTCGAAGGCCAAGTGAGGAAGGTATTCAAGTAGCAACGAATGAGCAAGTCTGTAAAATTATTCAAATGGATAAAGTAAAATGAGGACTGCAGACTACTGGCTGCATTCGGCAACAGGGCGCGGCCATTGATGAGAGCTGCGTGGGCGGAGGGGCGAGAATGGAAACCTACGTGAGAAACGGGAGGAGAGGAATCGCAGACACCTGTGTCTGCAACGCTGAGAAGCTGTAGAGAAGGATGGAGGGAACAGACGGAAGCTGGGGGAGGGGTGTGCCTCAGAAGACGCTGGTCTGAAGATAGAAATGTTTGAGCACATTTGTATGCCATTAGGAACAATCTAATAGAGAGGAGAAATTTGATTATGCAGGAGAGACAAAGGGATAATTGCTGGAGTGAGGTCCTTGATGAAGCAAAAATGGGCGGATCCAGTGCTCAGGATGAGGGTTGGCCTTAGAAACACAAAGATCCATCCATAACAGAAAGGAAAGCCTGGTATGTGAATTTGAATACTCTTTAGGGACACATTTAAGTATACAAAGCTAGTAAACATCAACTCAGAAACATACATCAAATTCATATTGGGGGATCTGGAACGTGGATGGGGCTGGCATAAGGGTAGGGTCAAAACGATTTCACTTTCTCTGCAATGATTTATTTTTAAAAGATGAAGCAAATATTAGATATTTAAAGTATTTTTTTCTGTCTCTATTTATTACCAAGGTTTCAGATGGCATATCAAATACTTATTCAATTTTTCTTCTAAAAGCCTAACAACTTTGAGTCTCAAAATTTTATGCTACAGTATTTTTAGATAGTTGATATCCAGGTATATACCTAAGCTGCCTGTAGATCTTTACACTATAATTAGGATGCAAAATAATTTTAGTGTAAATTAAAATTATTTACAAAGTATAAAGATCCACAGGCAGCTTTTATTTTAAGAGTATTTTAAGAGAAGTGGAAGCAAATTCAATTTCAGTGCAGATGGAAGGAAGGGCACGTAACCAAGAAAAAAGGCAATTGTGGCATCAACTTTAAGAATAATGTCAGGAGAGCTAAAGAACCCCAGCTCTCAAAAGACATAATAACAAAGCATTTGTTTTTCAGACGTCAAAACTAAGAGAACAAGGAAATACATCTATTACCTGGGAGACATAGAGAAGGGCTCTTGGTGAAACTGTTTATATATACTTGTACCTCATCTTCTTCCATAAAGGTTCTGAGATTACTTACAAAAACACTTGAAGTAAAGCAAGATCTTTTAAAAGGTGAAAAAATAAAGGGAAATAAGGATACGAAAAATAAGATGAAGCCAGGTATACAGAAAGTATCAAAATACATGTTCTGCAATTCTATTCATTTTGCTAAAAATGGATCTCAAATAAATTTGCTTCTAAGTGACAAGCATATCAGTTACTCATTTCTCAGAATCCATGAGCTAAAGGCAGACCTTTTGGTTTGAAAGGCAGCTATCCTTCCTACTCAAACTCCTGAGGCTGGAGAAAAATTTCTGCTGTGCATCTTCAAAATGATAGCATCGAGGGCTTTTAAGGTAAATGCAAAAAATTAAAATGGCATCCCAGATTTTTCTTTACGGAGTATCTAACAAAATGAGTGAAAGATAGTAAAAACGAACACTAAAATTCCCCAATAGTATCCTAACAAAGAATGGGAGAAGCATAATGCGATAAACTTTGAAACCTGGCAGCTAAGAAAAGATGCAGATTTTGGAGCGGAGTACAGAACAGCAGTAGAGCTAGGTTCTTAACTTTCCCTTTTTCTGGATGTTAGACTGATATGTTAAGAAAATCCTGAGATTACACACAAATACCTCCCATATCTGGAGAAAAGCAGAATGAGAGTATTTCCTTATCTTTTTGTTTTCTTGAATGAAGAGGAATCGTGGAAGTAATAACGGAAAAGAAACAGATGAAAGTATAGAGAGCTGACTCTCTGTAAAGTCCAGGAAGGCATCGAGTCTCCACAGAATGAAAAGCTTGAGGATATTCTCCTTGGGAATCAGATACATCCCCAGATTAAGTGAAGAAAACTCAAGTATAGGACTTCTAACAAAATCTCAAAGAAGAATGCAGACCATAGTTTCTCTTCTGCCCACCATTTCCTCAGGCTTAGAAAAATAGAATATAATATGTTAAGTCT
>NW_011888852.1:4696668-4699142 GCF_000151845.1 Pteropus vampyrus | reverse complement strand
TAAGTGACAAGCATATCAGTTACTCATTTCTCAGAATCCATGAGCTAAAGGCAGACCTTTTGGTTTGAAAGGCAGCTATCCTTCCTACTCAAACTCCTGAGGCTGGAGAAAAATTTCTGCTGTGCATCTTCAAAATGATAGCATCGAGGGCTTTTAAGGTAAATGCAAAAAATTAAAATGGCATCCCAGATTTTTCTTTACAGAGTATCTAACAAAATGAGTGAAAGATAGTAAAAACGAACACTAAAATTCCCCAATAGTATCCTAACAAAGAATGGGAGAAGCATAATGCGATAAACTTTGAAACCTGGCAGCTAAGAAAAGATGCAGATTTTGGAGCGGAGTACAGAACAGCAGTAGAGCTAGGTTCTTAACTTTCCCTTTTTCTGGATGGTAGACTGATATGTTAAGAAAATCCTGAGATTACACACAAATACCTCCCATATCTGGAGAAAAGCAGAATGAGAGTATTTCCTTATCTTTTTGTTTTCTTGAATGAAGAGGAATCGTGGAAGTAATAACGGAAAAGAAACAGATGAAAGTATAGAGAGCTGACTCTCTGTAAAGTCCAGGAAGGCATCGAGTCTCCACAGAATGAAAAGCTTGAGGATATTCTCCTTGGGAATCAGATACATCCCCAGATTAAGTGAAGAAAACTCAAGTATAGGACTTCTAACAAAATCTCAAAGAAGAATGCAGACCATAGTTTCTCTTCTGCCCACCATTTCCTCAGGCTTAGAAAAATAGAATATAATATGTTAAGTCTGTAACTAGGTTGGAAGTAGGAAACATTCTAGTTGAGTTTAGTGGGAAGAGACACAAGAGCAATAGAATACTTAGAATCACTCTAAAATGAACTGGACGAAAAGGAATAGAAAAGCAAATATGCAAAATTGCTACATCAGTTGCTAAAATTAACAAAACTCAAAATATGTAATATAAAGAAAAAATGATGTAGAAGAAAATATAAATCAAGGAAGAGGAGGAAATATAATTGCTTCATGCTGTAGAATAATTTAATGAAAACATTAATAAGCTGAAAAACAAGGATGTTAAAACACCTGAATGAGATAAAGAAAAGACTGCAAACTAAGGAAATAGAGTATTAAAATGACTAATAAATGAAATTAAACACCAAGGAAGAGAACAGGCTCCATTAAAATTAATTTCTGAAAATTAGAGAAATGATTTGAGATTATCCCAATAAGTTAAGATGAAAAATACAGACTAAAGCAAGTAGAAAGAAGCTAGTTGATTTAGAATACAAGAGGGTTCTACATAAAGATCAGTCTATACTAAGTCATGTAGAAAATGGTGTGGCTGAAGAATGTCACATCAAGTGAAGATGTCATTCAAATATAGAGGAAACAGGCAGACCTTCTCAGGAGAGAAGCTCATAGTATAGTATAGGGGGTGCTTTTCTTGAAAAAACAACTTGACAAGAAATCCAGACAATGAAAAGACTGAAAATGAAGAACTCAGGAATAGAAAGACCATAGGGGTCAGGGGTTGGTAATGAGCACTGAATTTGTTTAATCGTTGAATGATTAGTAATCACTATGGGAATTACTTTTTATGAACAAAATGTAAATATTATCAACCTGAACAATATTAAATAAGAATATATTAACAAAATTTGGGAGAGGGGCAGAGATATGGAAGTATAGAGTATTGGAGGAATAGATGGATTGCATACCATTCAGGTAATCCGTTACAAATATTATTTCTCTCAATTAAAGTTTTGAAAAGAATTGGGTGGCATCAACTGTGAGACTTTACTCCTTGGCAAATAGCTGGAAATCAAATTCAAAAGTACAGATTCATTAGCTTTTGGATTAGCAAAGCTAACAGATCCATATGCTTTTAGAATTGGAAAGGCTAACCGATCCATAAGCTTTTAAAGTTAGCATGGCTAATCTGAGTTAGTCAATCTCAGAAAGAAGGCAGAACCACTTAGCTCCTGTTTTTACTTTAAAGATTTTCAGGGAAGAAAGAGGAATTAAAAAAGGACAGAAAATATATAGCAAAGAAATTGGTGCCCAGTATAACTGAGGAATCGTAGAAAGGGGCTTGGTCACTTAAAAGAAGCATTCCCATTTCTAGAGTCAGACGAAGAACATCCCAGAGCCAAGAAAGAATCACAGGTATGGCTTCAGCCATCCAAGCTCTCATAGCAAAATCACGGAGAATGAGGAAGAGCCAAAACAACGAGGAGGGAGAAATGTTATCCTAATTTGTAAAAGATGAAGTGGTTGACCTCAGAATATAGACTAACAAGATTGAGGTCTGGAAAAATTCTTGAAGAGACTGTCAAATGAACAAACTTTCAGGAGAAAGGAAGCTAATTTTTCATAATAATTTACATATTTATGTAATTTGATCCCCATCACAATGTGTGAGGTACTCATTTGTTCCTACCACAATGCAGACGAAGAAATTCAGTGTCAGAGAAATTAGTACTTGTTCAAGGTCTC
>NW_011888852.1:4689165-4696618 GCF_000151845.1 Pteropus vampyrus | reverse complement strand
TTCCCATTTCTAGAGTCAGACGAAGAACATCCCAGAGCCAAGAAAGAATCACAGGTATGGCTTCAGCCATCCAAGCTCTCATAGCAAAATCACGGAGAATGAGGAAGAGCCAAAACAACGAGGAGGGAGAAATGTTATCCTAATTTGTAAAAGATGAAGTGGTTGACCTCAGAATATAGACTAACAAGATTGAGGTCTGGAAAAATTCTTGAAGAGACTGTCAAATGAACAAACTTTCAGGAGAAAGGAAGCTAATTTTTCATAATAATTTACATATTTATGTAATTTGATCCCCATCACAATGTGTGAGGTACTCATTTGTTCCTACCACAATGCAGACGAAGAAATTCAGTGTCAGAGAAATTAGTACTTGTTCAAGGTCTCCCAGATAGTAGATGCTGAAACTAGGATTTGAGCCCTGGACTATACTTGCTGCCTCATTTTTCAAAGAATGTGGTGATCACTAAGGGTCTATGCAGTTTTATTAAGATAAGGTTAGTCAAACTAACTTTACTTTCTCTTTTAATAATAATGTAGGTATAGAGATCTACCAGAGACTTAGTATATCTTGGGTGACTTAGGTTCTTGACCAAGTGTCTCAGGGTATTCTTGTATATGATGTAATGCAAAGACATCAATTTTCATAGAATGATTATCGCTTAAAAATCCTCACCCTAAAAATATCAATGGCACTGTACATTCTATTAAAAAAAAACAATTCTCTAAAGTCAGAAGCCATATCTTACTTTTTTTTTCCAGAGGCCATATTTTATACATATTTTTAGTTTTATTTTTCTTCATACAGTTTCTGGTCCATAATAACTGCTCAAAAATATTTAGTGAAAAAGCTCCTGAATTTGGAGGAAAATCTCTAGAGACAAGCTATAGAGCTTTGTCCTATTAGATATTTTATAAGTGATTTGATGAAGACACATAAGACATGCTTATCAAGTTTGGAGGTTACAGAAACCTGGAAAAGGGAATGAATAGGGTTGATAAAAATCAAGATTCAGAATAGTCTTACCAGGGTGGAACGACAGGCAAAACCCAAATGTTCTCTTCTGTGTTCGCCTTTAAAAACTGAAATGCCTAAAGATATGGGGAGATGTAACTTGACAACAGTGAAAAAGATATGAGGATTTTGCTTGTCCATAACATAAGACAATAATGGATATAGTTGCTAAAATTAAAAAATTCTTGATAGTTAGAATATTTGTTTCAGTTTTGGACACCTCAATTTAGGATGGATATTGACAAATCGAGATCCTCTAAAACCAGTTGGCCAAGAAGGGAAGAAGTGTTCTTCAAGAGTCAGACAGTTCTAAGAATCAGGGAACTGGTAGAAGTTGTAAGGGGAGACACATGAGCTGCCTCTCAATGTTAAGAGGCATATGTACAAAAAAGATGCGATTTGCTCACTGTTGTTCCAGGGAGTAGAACTGGGAAGAAGCACATCGAGAAAGCTAAAGGCAAGCAAGTTCTGGCCTATGAGGAAGGACGGCCTCACAGCTAGATTTGTGCACTGGAGAAATAGGCCAACTTTCGGGGGAGGCCTAGAAGGTTCTACTTTGGAGTAAATGACTTGAGGAAATTCCTGTGCAGAAAATGAGGAGAGTCATCAGTCTCCCATGGGTTTCACCCAAGGACCTCGTACTACATTCAGATTCTGGGCTAGAAAGAAGCCCAAACAAATAGAAGCTTCAGTGGTCCCCATTTGCTCTCTCCAATGGCCCACAGGAATTTCTTTACCAACGAAATGCTCCTCTCCTGCTACATATTTCCATCTCTTAGCAAATCTGTTTTATGGGAGCAAAGTTTATTTAATTCCTGTGTCAAACATGGCACAATAGCTTATAATATAGTTATTGAAAAAACTCTGAATTAAAATTTTTCTCTGGGGTAAGGACAGCTGAAATAATTGGCCATGAAATTATCTGACAAATATGTATGTATTTTTTCTCTCTAATTGACTAGCACTGAGTAAATTTTGCTTTGCAAATGTCAGTTTTTCCAGAGTAGGATACCAGCTGCTCATATAGACCCTTTACTCTCTGAAACACGGTAGTTGCTGAAATACAAGGAATAACAAATATAGTTTTTGATCAAAGAAGTCAGAGAGACTACTTGAATATTTTATTTTATAACAGTAAATATCTCCAGCTAGGGTTTCTTACTTTTTGATGTAGAATAAAATGAATTTTTTCAACATAGAAAGTTGCTAACAACACTTCACCAACACCATGCCTTGAAACACTCACCATGTGTAGTATTCGAATCCTGACTTCCATTCAGCAGGCATCGTTAAAGAGGAATGTCTAACTCAGTCCTTGGTAAAACTGGGCTTAATGCCAATTAGATTGTATATTTCCTTGGAAGAACATTTAATAATAATAATCTTGTTCAATTACCAACCAACTCTTTGCTCTGCCTCCTTTCCATCTATCTTTTCCCAGATCATTTCCATCCACCATCCTTCACCTGCAAAATAGACTAGATCTGAGATTTCTCTCTACTCATGTGTTTGTAGGAAGTATTTTTTTTTTTTTAGCATGTAGTATGTGGCAGACCCTTACGTGCTTGGGCGCTAACTTAAAGTTCTCAGAATAGGGCCTATCAACAATTTTGTGAAATGGATTCCTTCCTCGGAAATATAATCTGAAAGTGGAGAAATATATCCAGATTTCAGTTCGATGAGTTGTTTCTAATCTAGCAGCAGCATACTGTTAGACTGGATCTAGACACTGCGATATGGATGGCATTGCATCTGAACTTCTCTCCGCAGAGATAAAGCAGGTCCAGAATCAATATTCATGAGCTCTTCCTTTGGTTTTCTTGGTTGGCTGAAATCTGTTCTCTTCCAGTCTGCATTCTGTCCCCAGGCTATGTCAGATCTTTAACAAGACTGGAGACTGAATTCCCAAATAACCTTGATCTTGAGTAGGTTAAAACTGCTATTCACATCTGTCAGCTTTTGCTTACAAATTGATCTTTCACCTCCCTAGAGAGAAGCCAGTTATTTTGGGGCAAGGTGCCTGTCACCTTGAAGAAAATATTTTAAACCTATCAAGGAATCAAATAAAGGAAAAATGTCATGGGAACATAAGTGGAACAAGATGGTTTTAATAAAAAATCGTCTAACAACTTTAGTAACTGCAAGGGACTTTTGAAGTCAAAATATTATTTCAGAGGTTTTCCACCTGAATTTGAGATAAACCTTTTGTTTAATTAAAAAATAATAATTTCATTGTATATTTTTGTGTATTGTGTGTTTCTTTAGTGAAAAAAGAGTCCCAGATTAAGAAATTAGGTGTTTGACCTTTGCTGCTGTCACCTGTAGTATCTTTCCAATTTTATCAGCAAAAGACATCTAATGGATCTGGAAGTCCCAATGGATTTTTAAGATTTATGTATAATACACATATGATAAAGTATGTAAAATGCACTAATATTTAATGTATAGTTTGATTTTTTACAAGCTATGTATACAGTCATATAGCCCTATCCGGAAGAAGATATAAGACTTTTCCTGCATCCCATAAGGTTCTGTGTCCTTTCCCAGGGCACACCTTTTCAGAGGTAACCCCTATTATGACTTCTATCACTATTGATTAGCTTTGCCTGCTATTGAACTAAATGGAACCATCCAGAATTTTTAGGGTCTGGTTCTTCTACTCAACAAGATACCAGTGAGATTCATGCATGTTGCTGTGTGTACCAATAGTTCGCCCTTTTTTCTTACTGTATAGTATTTCTCTGTATGACTATATTGTAACTGATCACAAGTTAGTATGCCTGACATGCAGTAAAAACACTGAGAATGCAACAAGGAAAGAGTTTGTTTCAAGAGGCAGCCAAATGAAGAGATGAGGAGAAAGCCCAAATCTGCCTCCCTGATCCAGGGTTCAGGGAGGGTTTTTAAGGGGTTAGGGGAAAATGTATGTGGAAGCATTGGCAGGAAAGATTTAGTTGGAGGACCTTGGAACTTGGCCATTTATGGTAAGATACTTCAACACTAGATCTTCCTAGATCCTTTGCTTCTGAAAGGGTTCCAGTGTGCAAGTTCCGGTCTTGTCCCGTTCCTTTGATTCTGTAGGGAGGAGATGAGACTTTGGTTCTCCATGCAGCTGGAGGTTAAAGGTCTAGCTTCTGGACATGCTTCGGCTGCATGACTTATGGCTTTGGTCTGTTGTCTCTGAAAAGCAATTCAATATCTTGTTAAAAACAGAACAGGACCATTTTAAGTTGGTTTTGTGGTTACAAAATCACAACTTATTCATTCTCCAGGTGATTCGCATTTGTCTCCAGTTTTTGGTTATTACGAACAAAGCTGCTTTGAACATCCTCGTATGTCTTTTAGTGGATGTCAGCACTCATTTCTCTTATGTATCTAGTGGTAGAATTGCTCATTCATAGTGCAGGAAATGTTTTAGTGGAAATTTCTTGTAAGTTTTTCAAAGTATTTGTGCCATTTTATACTCCAACCAGCAATGTATAAGCATCCTAGTTGTTTCACATCCTCACCAAAGTTTGTCAGGTGCTTAAATTTTAGCCTGTTTCCTGGGTGTGTAGTTACATCTCATTGTGATTTTAATTTGAATTTCCTTGATAAATAATATATTGAGCATATTTTCATGTGACTATTAGCCATTTGGAGGTCTTCTCATTCAAATTGTTAGCCAATTTGCAAAGAACAAATCAACTGTAATGAAATGTAATTTACATATAACAAAAACTCGCTCATTTTAAGTGTACAGTTTGATGAGTTTTGACAAATATATACACTTATGTAACCAGCACCACGATCAAGATATAGAACATTTCTGTCACCCAGAAAAGTTACCTTGTGCCTATTTGCATTCAATGTCCACATCCACAGCCCCAGCCAAACACTGATCTGTCAGTATATATTAGTTTTGCTTACTCTAGAATTTTATATAAGTAACATTACTCAGTATGCACTTTTTTGGTGTCTGACTTCTTTTATCTATCACAATGTTTTTGAGGTTCATCTATGCTGTTGGATATACCAATAGTTCAGTCCTTTTTATTTCTGAGCAGTAGTCTACTGTATGGATGTACCACAATTTGTTTATCATCTCATATGTTGATAGACATTCAGTTTATTTCCAATTTTTAGCTATTACTAATAACAGCTGAATAGAACTATTATGAACATTTATGTAGTTATATCTTTGTATATACACAGATTGTCATGTCTCTTGGAAAAATACCTAGGAATGGAATTGCTGGAATTATGTCATATAGTAAATGTATATTTAATTTTATAAACTCTAAGCTATTTTCTAAAGTGGTTGTAACCTTTTATAGTCCAACACCAATATATGAGAGTTCCAATTCCTCTACATCTTGCAAGGCTAGTATTAGTATACAATGTTAATAATTGTGTTCTCAACATATTTAACCCATTTTTAGTTAGGTCTTTCCTTACAGATTTTTTAAAAATATGTTTGGATATGAGTCCTCTATTAGCTATATTATAGCAAATATCTTCTTCGCTGTAGCTGGCCTTTTTACTTTCTCAATGATGGCTTTTGATGAACAGCAGTTTTTAATATTGGTGAAGTATCATGTATCTAACTTTTTTCTTTTGATTTGTGCTTTTTATATCATGTTTAAGAAATCTTTACCTATCTCAAAGTCATTTTTGTATTCTCCAATTTTTCCTCTCCTAGCTGGATTGTTTCACCTTTCACATTTAGATCTATGATACATTTTGAATTTATTTTCATGTATTGTATGAGAGAAGCATCAAGGTTTGCTTTTTTTCCAAACACCAGAACCATTTCTTGTTCCCATTGGATATTAAAGACTATTTTAACATAAACCCTCAATGCGGAATCCAGTTTTAGATTACAGCACTTAAGTAAATGGTACAGATGTTAGCAACTTTAATGCTCTGTTATTGAGTAATCCTGTGTACGCTTTGAAAGTTTAGATTATCTCTCGCTACCTGCGTGGGCGTGAGGAGTTTTCCAATTAGGTACTGACAGTCTAACACAGCTCAAGTTTATTTTGACCAGCCCCTACTCTGACTTTTACCTCTAGGGAGAGCCAGGTGCTGAGGTTCGGCCTCTGCTTGATAAGTATACACTCCCGTGAGAGTTCCACTTTCTCCTCACTCTCATCAACACTTGGTATGGTCGGTCATTTTAATTTTAGACATTATGGTATGCAGTGGTAAATAATGGTGGTTTAATTCTTTTTTAATTTTAAACTTTCATGTGAGTTTTGCTGAGAACTGTCCTCAGGCTGACATCCATCCCTGCTTACCACAATACATTCTTATATGTTGCTATTTAAGTCTTTAGACATTTAATATTGTTTGGTACAAGTCCGTGACCTCATGATATAGACTGCTTCCCTTGCCCTTTTTATTCTTAATTATTTACTTTTATTTATTTATTTATTTAGAATCAAAAGGAAAATTTATTAGAAAAAGAGTAACCAGACAGAATGTGGTCTTCTCTCAGAGGCAGAGAAAATGAGAGGGACCCCAAGTGTTCAGGGAATTCAGTTTATATATCATTCTTTAGTTCTCATTCCCTTTGATAGAGACATACAGTGAGGAAGGGGAAATGGGTTGTCAGCAATCGCAGTAGAAATCTTCCTTTGTTCTGCAGGTATCCTCCTGGCCTGGCAGCAGGGCTAAACAGCATATGCAGTCTCCAGATGTAGCTCGATTAACACTTTTTTTTCTGGTTTTATTGAAATATAATAGACAATTAGTTGCTCATATTTACATTGTACAATTCAATGAGTTTTTTTCAATTATAGTTGGCGTACAATAATATGTTAGTTTTAGTTGTACAACGTAGAGATAGATATCTATATAACTCACAGAGTGATCACCTCACTAAATCTAGTACCCCACTCCCCTCTTACATATTTATTACAACATTATTAACTCTTTTCCTTATGCTACACTTTATATCTCCATGTCTATTTTGTAACTATCCATTTGTATTTCTTAATCCCTTTACCCTTTTCCTCTATCCCCCTCAACCCCCTCCAACTAGTAGCCCTCAAAATAGTCTCTGTATCTATAAGTTTATTTCCACTTTTGTTGTTGTTAATTTTGTTCTTTAGATTCCACATGTATCTATATATTTGTCTTTCTCTATCCAACCCATTTCATTCAGCGCAATACCCTCTAGATCCATCAAGGCAATATCTTTTTCCATTCCCTTCTTTTTGTGTGTGTCTGTTTTAATCTGAAGTGAGTCTCTTGTAGGCACAATATGTGGGGGTCTTGTTTTCTTATCCATTCAGCCACTCTACCTTTGGTTGGAGCACTTAATTCTTTTCCATTTGAGGTACTTGTTGATAGGAATGTAGTTATTACCATTCTTTATTCCTGTTTTTGATACATGTTTTTTCTTCATAAAAGAGTCCCTCCAACATTTCCTGTAATACTGGCTTGGTGGTGATAAAT
>NW_011888852.1:4678218-4688925 GCF_000151845.1 Pteropus vampyrus | reverse complement strand
CATTTTAATTATGATGTGTCTTGGTGTAGGCCTCTTTGGTTCATCCTTTTTGGAACTCTCTGCACTTCTTGGATTTGTATGTCTATTTCCTTAACCAAGTTAGGGAAGTCTTCCATCATTATTTCTTCAAATAGCTCTTCAACTTCTTGTTTTCTTTCAGGTACCCCTATGATATGGATATTTTCACATTTAATTGTGTCTCATAGGCTCCCTAAATTGTTATTATAGTTTGACTTCATTTTTCTTGCCTTTCTGATTGGGCTTCCCCATCCTCTATATCACTGGTTCAATCCTCTTCTTTATCCACTCCGTTGATTCCCTCTAATATACTCTTCATCTCAGATAATGTGTTCTTCATTTCTGATTGGTTCTCTTTTACAATTCTCATTTCCATTTTTGTATTTTTTTTATCTCTGTTAAAGTTCTCACTGAATTCATCTACACCTTCCCAAAGTTCATTGAGCATCTTTATAATCAGTGTTTTGAACTCTGCATCTTGTTAGATTGCTTGACTCCATTATTCCTGGATCTCTGTTCTATTCTCTCATATGGTTTCTGCTGCTTTGTCTTCCCATTTCGGCTGTCTTTCTGTGTCTGTTTCTACATATTAAGCAAAGCTCCTAAATCTCCTGGTCTTATTAGCATGGCTTTGTGTAGTAGGTGTCTATTGCTACAGTCCTGAGAGGGGTTCAGCTACAGGCCAAGTTTAGCCCCAGCTTGTGCCCCTCCAGGGCCACCCGTTAAGATTCAGCAAGCAATCCACAGATGCTGTGCTTATAGTTGCTTCAAGAAACCACACCAGAAACTGAGGTCAGCTGCCACCAATATGAGTCTTGGAGTTGTCTCAGCAAGGACTACCAGACACATGGATGTGGCTTGAGTGGGGTTGTGAGTTGGGGAACGCAGAGTTTTAGGGAATCCTCTGGGCAGAGCGACCTCTGTTATCTAGTTCAATGATGCCTCAGCTATAGTGGTGCTGCAACCACATACTGGGAGGAGGGAGGGCTCAACAGAGGAACAATGGCTACCACCAGCACTTCTGCCTGGGAGAGAGCCTTGCTGCTGTCCCTCGCTCCGACAACTCAGTGTCTCCTTGTAAGTCCCTGGTGCCCCCCATGTAGCCCACCCAGCACTGGTGCTCAGAGGGAGCAGGTCTGTCACTGCTAAAGTCTGCTTACAGACATGGCCCCTTTAAGAGGCATCTGCCGCTGCCGGCTGCTGCTGCCACTGCTATGGGCTCTGTCCCACTCAGCTGCTGGGGACCAGGCAGTCTCACATCTTCGCCCCCTCCTACCTTCTACTATTGCAGGGTGATTTCTTATTTCTCTCTCAAGTTGTAGTGCTTCTGTTCATCTAGATCCCAGGCGACTTTCCTTGGTGTTTGCTTTGTATTTCTGTTACAACTTTGATTTGGTCGCAAGAGGGATGAACAAAGCCTCTGTCATCTAACTCCCTCCTTTTTAAAAATTGGACACATAGCTAAAGAAGTTGAACTCAAATATGCATTGAATAAACCTCAATTCCTTTTGAATCAAAGCTAAGGAAAAATCAGGGAATGTTTTTCACACTATTAATTTTATTTCAGTCTTCAGGGCTAGCACATGAAAGGGAACTTCTTTTGTGAAAACCAGAGATCCTCGGTATTGTCTTATACTACTGACTGTTCCCAGGAAGCTCCATGTAGTCCACAGACTGAACACTTGCATTATTATTGTGTATAGTACAATTCTGCCTGTATTTTGTTTCTAGCTTGCATTATTATTTATTACATTGAATGAAATCTAATTATCACCTCTTGGGGGCTCATTGAAAATAGTGTCAGTATATTCAGAAATTTATGAGACTTATAAACAGTAACTTGATGTACTTGCTTTTCTTTCATTAAAATATCATTCAGAGCTGAAAGTATAAAAACAGCTTGAATACTCAGTCGTCAGTTCCTGTGAGAGGTGTTTTTTGAAAGAAAGAGGCTTAGCAGAGTGGAAATGCAAGACAGTGAAAATGTAACAACTTCTTCTGAAATTAAAATAGGAAACTGTTACTTTGATAATTTAATAACTTAAGAGGTAAGTAATCAAGTTGTTTCTTCCCAATTCTATAATACAAAAATATTATGGTAAGTCTGGTGGAACCATAGTACTTATGGGTCTCAGATAAAAAAATCTGAATTGTAAATACAAATTATTATCTGTGATAGTTAATTTTCTGTGTCAACTTGATGGGGCCATGGGGTGTTTAAACATTTCTCCAAAAGTTATTCTGGTTGTGTCTCTGAGGGTGTTTTGAGATGAAATAACATGAATTGATAGAACGAGTAAAACAGATTGCTCTTTTTACTATGGTGGGCCTCATCCAATCAACTGAAGATTTGAATGGAACAAAAAGGCTGACCTTCCTGGAGTAAGAGATAATTCTTCCTTATGGTGTTTGAACTGGGACACTGGCTCTTTCTTGGTCTCAAGCCTACTGACCTTTAGACTGGAACTATATTATCAGTTCTCCTGGTCCTCGGGCCTTCAGATTCAGACTGGAATTTAGTAATGGACTCTCTTGGGCCTCCAGCTTGCCAATTCACTCTTACAGTATTGGGAATTATCAGCCTCCATAATTCTATGAACCAATTTTTTATAACAATATTAATACATATGTACATATATATATATTCTATTGATTGTTTCTCTGGAGAATCCCGATACATTACTTTTCATCATAAGGAAAACATTTGAAATTTAAATTTAAAACTGAAAAGCTTTTTTCAAATACTTATATTTAGCAAAGAGGGTTCAAGGCAGACTTTAAAAGCCTTGCTTTTCCTGTAATTCAAGGTGAACATGCAATGGTTACCTACTGGTCTTCTCATGGCCACAGATGATAGCCATGATCCTAGTACTTATCCTGCAAGTATCCTTGCCAATAGAGATTCCAGGGAAGAGAGTAGAAATGAATCAGTCAGCCATAACCCATATCCATTCCTTTCTGGAAAAATAAACCAAGACAGGTGCCTTCCTACTGGGGAAGTTGGATTCTTCTGTGTTGTCTCACTCTACATGGGAAGCACAGAATATCTCGGTGTGTTCATCATGCAGCTAGGCTGGCAGCCACTGCTCTGGAGTGACAAGACAGGTCACAGCTGCTCCGCGAGCCTTGGGGGCTTCCATTCAGTGATGGGAAGAAGTAGGAAGCCTCAGTGTGAACTTCAGGTCTCAAGTCATGTCATTTATATTTTTGAAGAGTTCTCCTTTAGAGATTGTGGAATTAATAAAATGGATGCTTTTGTTATTTGGATCTCATTTGTTATTTGTTCTCTGAGGTAGTACATGATTGACCAGAACGCTGGAAAGGAAGAGTGGCGATAGGCACAATAAATCCCTTTTAAAATCATCACAAACAAAATGCCCCAAAACTATATTTCTTTTTTATACTGGAAATTTGGCCAGGTTAATGGGGAGGGTGGGGGTGGACCCAGCTCTTTTCTGTTTTGCATCTGTCTTGAATTCTGACCACTCAAATGGTGGCAGAAGACCACATCATGTGGGTGCTGGTGAAAGACTCACAACTTTGACAAAGAGTTTAGAGCAAGTGTGGTTGTGTGTATGTGTGGATGTGGGTGTTGGAGGGTGAGGTAGAAAAAAGGGACAGAGAGATATTCCCTCTCCAAGAGTAACTAACACTCATAAGACCTTTATAGTTTCAAAAGTATTTTCACATATATTATTTTCATCCAAACTCATACCAAGTTTGTTACATTAAAATTGTTGTCCAGGTTTGACAGGTAAAAAAATAAAGTTATTATTGGTGTAGATCATATAGGCAGGCAGTACAGGAAGTGTCCCTCACCTCACCCTCTGCTCCCCTAGTCTTTTAAAACAAAACTGAGTACCCATGAATCAGCTCCAGGATGGTTTAGGCATACACTGAGGAATGAAATAATATGGTCTAATTTGTTTCCTTTTCTGTTCAGGTCTCATTGGAGTTGTCCTAGACACACTTCAAGAGATTTTTTAAAAAGCTCTTCTTTCTGGATTACCTGGATTTAGGATCGTTAGCCTATATTCTTTGTCATGAACAGGTGAGAGTTGAAGTGAAAAATGAAGAATCAGCAACAGAGAACAAGTACTGTTTTGTTGGGATTTAGTCATTTCCAGCAGATAAAAGGGCATGGCCTGCTGGAGATTTAGGAAGCTGCAGGTCATCTTGATGTAATATACAAAACCATTCAGAACTATTTTTTGTCTTGGCAAGTTATAATATTTAGAGATAAGTTTCATTTAACATTTTTTTTTCTGTGAGCCATATTGAGTACATTCAGGGTTAGACTGAATATACTCAGTATTGTGTGTACCTACGTGTACTTAGGAAAGCTAACAATTAAAAAAAACCTATACCTTTTAAATGGTTGGTTAATACTTAATTAGTGGAGCAGAAAGCAAGTGCTTTTTTATCATAAAAATATATGTTAAGTGTACAGAACATAACATTTTAACTTATTTGGAGTTCTCTTTCATTTCATAATTTTTTTGTTCATAATTGAATAATAATAGGTTAATATTTGCTGAGTGCTTATTATATGCTGAATACGAATTTCTTTATAATTTATCTCATTCCATGCTAAAAGTCTTTTAAATGATGAAATTGAGACTTAGGTTTTGTAACATGCCCCAAAACATGCAGTTTCCACAAAGTAATGAAATGGGATTTGAATGATAGAGGTCTGACTTCAGAGCCCACATGCTTTACTAGAACCCCCTGCTTCTTTGTAACATTAGTCCCTCAAACTCACTAATTGCAGATCTCACATGATTGTAGGTTAAAAATCTTGTTCAAAATATATTTAAAGGTTATCCATAGCTCTCTTGCCAATAAAACTTTCTTCCATTTCCTTTTGCTAGTTTTGAAATCAAAGAATATCTTGGAAGGTATATTAAAAGTTTTAAATTTTAGATATTAAAATAGATCCCTCATCTCCAAGAAACAGCATTAGGTGTAGTACTGTTTGGCTTCAGAATTCCACTGACCACAACTGCCTGCATGAGCCAGTTGTCAGCTGAGTTCGGGGCTGGAGGTGTCCCCAACCGATAAACATGCAACTTGTACAGGAGTAGGTCAGCTCAGGGGAAGGAGTATTATTATTATTTCTACTGCATTATTACTAGTTCTACTACTATTTTATTTGTTATTATTTCTGTTATTATTTCATCTATGGGGATCATCCAACTCAGAGAAAATAAGTCAGGTTAAAGCTCACCAGAAACATGAATTAACAGGCACCATTCTAAAACACAGTGATGTTTTGGCATCCCAGAAAACCTGCCCCACTGGTTTGTCCTTAATTTAGCTCTGAAAAAATTTAACAGATGAGAAAAATTCAGCTTTCTAGCCCCTAATGAGACCTCTCATTATTCAAATGTCAAACTGAAAAATCTATAAAGCAAACCAAGGAACATTACTAATCTTGAATTTGTGGATCATAGCCTCTATAGGAAGGTAACTTTATCAGTGTGTCTAATAATCTCATGGTCAGATTATGTGACTAGGAGAAGAACCCTGTATATGTCTGAGCACTAAACAGAAAAGGGGATCTTGATGGTGATTTGAAGTGAAAAGTGGCAAATGCTAATGGTGATTTGTCTATACATTGCAAACCTTCCCCAGGTGCTCATTCTGTGTTCCCGTGACAATATAGTCTAGTGTTGATGAATATTATACTGAATAAGTGTGCAGCAGCATTTTCAATGCAGAGAATAGAGCATTGTGTTTCAACAAAAATAGTTTGCATTTATGTCCTGGCATCTGAACTGTTTACTGATCTGTTTCAGAAATTACATTCAATTTTATAAATATTTATTAACACCTATGGAGAGCTCTGCCAGACACCTGAAGCATTATATATGAGTATCACAGCCCTGGCCTGGCAAGGGAAATAAGACATGTGCAGGAAAAATTACAACACCAAACAGAATGAGAGGTTTGGGTGATCTCTAGAGAGCTGTGGACAGATAGGGACAGCCAGAGGGCTGGGGTTAAAGACGGGTCCTCCTGGAGGGGATAGGTCTGTAACAATGGATAAGATATGAGGGTAAGAGTTGAAAAGTAAGGATATTTCTGGTTCAGGAGAATAAAATAGAAGAATATCAATTGCGAGTGGTGCATAAAGCGGAGAAGAGACTAGGAAATAAAGCTAGAAAGGCAAGTTCAGGTACAAATTGTGGAAATCAGATTCTAAGTCTCAGCTTCTGGACTTGAATTCAATCTAATATATGAAATTACATTTAATCCTGAATTGATGTGGGTTTGGCGTGTTCTACTTTGGAAAATTGAATATTTTGGCTTTTGGAGACTTCTCATAAAATGAGATAAATGTAAAGTGTGGTGAAAACTTTAAACATACTTTTTGAGGTTTTTCTGGATACAAATGCTGAACTTACCAACATACTGAGTATTCTCCATTACCATTAAATATCCCCTTACATGTTTTTGAATGGCTGCAGAATATTTCAACATATGGATGTACCTTAATTTTTTAAAATTTAACTTCCTATTGTTTCATATTTATTTTGCTCCTAATTTTCAGCTACTATAAATAAAACTACCATAAAATTTCTAATGGCTAATCTTTATTAAGTGTTTACAATGTGCCAGGGACTGTGTCAAACACTTTTTTAAAAATCGAGGTGAAATCATCATACCATAAATGAACCGTCTAAAAGTGAACAATTCAGTGACATTTAGTGCATTCAGAATGTTGTGCAACCACCACCTCAATCTACTTCCAAAATAGTTTGAAACAGTTTAATTACTTCAAAAAAAAAAAAAAACAAAACAAAACCCTGTACCCCTTAATAGTTATTCCTCATTCTTCCCTCTTTCAGCTCCTGGCAACCCGCAATCTGCATCCTATTTGTGATTCATCTATTCTGGATTTTTCACATAAAAGGAATCATATAATATGATTCTGTCTTCCATGTCTGACTTTTTTCACCTAGCATAAGGTTATGAGGTTCATCTATATTGTGGCATCTATCACTACTTCATTTCTTTTTATGGCTAAATAATATTACTTTGTATTATATAACATGATTTGTTTAGTCATTCATCCAGCTTTTGGCTACTGCAAATAGTGCTGTTAAGAACATGCGAGTATAGGTACTAGTTTGAGTATTGTTTTTAATTCTTTCTGGTCTATACCTAGGAGGAGAATTGTTGGGTCATTTGATAGTTCTTCCTACATTTAGTTTTTTAAGACAACACTAAACTGCAGCTGAAACATTTTACACTTCCACTAGCAATGTATTAGGGTTCCAAATTTTTTATATTTTATTTATTTTTATTTTTTGGTTATAATTATCCTAGCAGGTATGAAGGGATATCACATTGTGGTTTTGATTTCCCTAATGGCTAATAATGCTGAGCATCTTTCATGTGCTTGTTGGCCATTTGTATATCTTCTTTGGAAAAAAGTCTATTTATATTCCTTGCCCATTTTTAAAATTAGATTACTTATTTTATTACTGAGTTGTAAGACTTTTTATATATTCTGGATATTAGATCTTATCAGGTATATAACTTGCAACTATTTTCTCAATTCTGCAGGTTGTCTTTGTACTTTGTTGACAATGTCCTTTGATACACAAAAAATTTTAAATCTAAAGGCCAATTTACCTGATTTTTTCTTTCTTGTTCACTTATGCTTTTGGTGTCATAACTTAGAATGCATTGCCAAACCAAAGTAATGAAGATTCACTCTTATGTTTTCTTCTAAAAGATTTATGGTTTTAGCTCTTATATTTCTGTCATTGATCCAATTTGAGTTCATTTTTGTATATGGTATGAGGTAGAAATTTGTTTGCCTGTGGATATCCACTTGTTCCAGCAACCCTTGTTGAAGACTGTTATTTCTCCACTGAATGGTTTCAGTACTCTCATCAAATCAGCTTGACATACAGACCTATTTCTGGACTTTCAATTAATTTTATTGATCTATATGTTTGTTCTTATGCCAATACCATCTTTTTTTTGATGATTATAGCTTTGAAGTAGGTTTTGAAATCAGGAAATATGAGTTCTCCAACTTTATTCTTTTCAAGATTGTTTTGGCTATGAAGAACCCTTTTTAAATCCATATATATTCGAGGATCAGCTTTTTAACTTCTGCAAAAAAAAAGGCTGTTGAGATTTTGATAAAGATCATATTGAACCTATAGATCTCTTTGGATAGTATTGCCATCTTAAAAATATTAAGTTTTTTAATCCATGAACATGAGCTATCACTCCATTTATTTAGGTCTTCTTTAATATCCTGCAGTGATGTTTTGTAGTTTTCAATGTACAAGTCATTAAGCTTCTTGGTTAAATTTACTCTTAGATATTTTTTTCTTTTTGATACTATTGTAAATGAAATTGTTTTCTTAATTTCCTTTTATTTATTGCTGGTGTGTGGAAACACAACTGATTATGTGTTGATCTTTCACTCTGCAACTTTAGTGAATTTGTTCATTAGCCCAATAGTTTGTGTGTGTGTGTGTGTGTGTGTGTGTGTGTGTGCGCGTGCACACGTGTGTGTGTGTGTGTGTGTGTGTGTGTGTGTATTCTTTGGTATTTTCTACATTCTACACAGACAATCCAGGATTATATTTCCCCATAAGTACTGCTTTTGTGGTACAAAAATCTGATATGTTGTGTTTTCATGTTCGTTCAGTTTAAAATAGTTTCTAACACTCCTTTTTTTATTTCTTCCTGACTTATAGGTTATTTAGAAATATGATATTTGGTTGCCAAATACTTGGGGGATTTTTCAGAATTTTCTGTTTTAACTTCTAACTTAATTCCTAATGTTAGAGCACATACTTTATATGTCTTGAATTATTTTAAATTTATAGATTTTTTAATGACCCAGAATATGGTCTATCTTGGTAAATATTTTGTGTGAACTTGAAAAGAATACATATTCTGCTGTTGTTGGGTGGAGTATTCTATAAATTAGGTCAAGTTGATTGATGTTATTGTTTAATTAATGTATTTTTTTTTCTAATTTCCTGTCTTGTTCAATAACTTCTTCCTTTGTAATGTATAATCTGTTGTTTATGCTATCCGGTATGTTTTTCATTTTAGACACTGTAGCTTACATTTCTAGAAGTGCTATGTTGTCCTTTTTACTATATCTTCCATATCTCTAATTCCTTCAGTTCATTCTTAAACGTATGGAATATGGTTATAGTAACTATTCATGTTATTGTTATTCTTGTTGTTGTTTGAGAAGGTAAAGACAGCATTCCTGAGAACTAAAGAATGAATAGGCATTTGCCATGTGAAGTGGGTAGAAGAGGTGGTAGAATGCAGAAAACAAACAAACAAAACATCAGGTTCCAGGCAGAATAAACAGCACATATAAAGACCCTCAGGTAGGAAGGGGTTTAGAGTTTTCAAGAAACATAAAGTCAGAATGGGTGGCACAGAGTACAGTAAAGAGAGAAAGAGTGATGAAAGAAAGATGTGCTTGGGAAAAATGTAGGAGGCAAATCATGCAAGGTTTTCCAGTCATTCGTCTCATCCAAATAGGCTATATTTTGCTGTGATAACAAATAATCCCCAAATCTCAGTGGCTGAGAGAAACGAATAGTTACTTCTTGCTCCTGCCAATTGTTCACAGGAAGATGACTGAGACTCTGCTCCACACCTTCATTCAGGAACCAGGACTGAAGGAACAACTCCTTAAGGAACATACGGGCCTTGTCACAGAGGGGAAGGAGCCCTGGTGACCCACCACATAGCTTTCAAAACACCTGTCTAGAGCTGGCATATGCCACTTCCACTCACATTTTGCTGAACAAAGCAAGATATATATCGGAGCCTAGTGTCACCAGGATGAGAGGGGCAGCAAATATTCAGTAACAATAATGCAATCTGAGAGTGCTAAAAATTTTAACCTTTATCTGAAGAACAGTGGGATACCAGCTTCAGATGAATGTTAAACACATGAGTGACATAAATAACTCCATCTGTAAAGATCAGTCTTTATTTCTTGAAAAAAACAAAAACAAAAACAAAAATCATTTGAAGTCAAAGTCAGAGAAATAAAGTGGATGATCATACTAAGTAAAATTGTTTGGGTCAAAAACTTGACAAAAACTTTATAAAAGTAATGAAACTTATTTTTCTGTAAGAATTATGTAAAGCTATGATAGTGTCATTTTAGTGTTTATAACAGCCTGCCATAACTATTTTTAAAGGTCCTATTTGTACATGTAGCTTCTAATGCTTGTTTTTAAGAAAATCATTATTTTTTAGTAGTATCCTGGGCATTGTATTCTGATGACTACTTTTAAAGACTTAGAGCACAATATGAAACTGAATTTTATACTGCAATTACCCTGAATGTTATTTAATCTTCCTTTGCAATACAAACAAGGGAAGGTACAGAAAAGCACCAGGAGAGCTGAGCCATCTCTCAGACACAGCTGGATGTGATCCTTTGAAGCTTAATTCTACCTTGTTCCAGAGTTTGAAAGAAGACCAAGCCCCTGGGGAGGAGAATGTTACTCAGTAGGAATGGGGTATGTGACAGTGAAGGCAGAGAAAAAGAAAATCCAAATCTGACATATATTTTTCTTTGAGGAAACAAGTCTCACTTTTCAGTGACCATGTGTATGTGAGATGTGGGGCCATGTTCCAGCAGAGGAAATTGCACTGGGACCAGGAGGCATCCTCCTA
>NW_011888852.1:4674093-4678168 GCF_000151845.1 Pteropus vampyrus | reverse complement strand
TTTGAAGTCAAAGTCAGAGAAATAAAGTGGATGATCATACTAAGTAAAATTGTTTGGGTCAAAAACTTGACAAAAACTTTATAAAAGTAATGAAACTTATTTTTCTGTAAGAATTATGTAAAGCTATGATAGTGTCATTTTAGTGTTTATAACAGCCTGCCATAACTATTTTTAAAGGTCCTATTTGTACATGTAGCTTCTAATGCTTGTTTTTAAGAAAATCATTATTTTTTAGTAGTATCCTGGGCATTGTATTCTGATGACTACTTTTAAAGACTTAGAGCACAATATGAAACTGAATTTTATACTGCAATTACCCTGAATGTTATTTAATCTTCCTTTGCAATACAAACAAGGGAAGGTACAGAAAAGCACCAGGAGAGCTGAGCCATCTCTCAGACACAGCTGGATGTGATCCTTTGAAGCTTAATTCTACCTTGTTCCAGAGTTTGAAAGAAGACCAAGCCCCTGGGGAGGAGAATGTTACTCAGTAGGAATGGGGTATGTGACAGTGAAGGCAGAGAAAAAGAAAATCCAAATCTGACATATATTTTTCTTTGAGGAAACAAGTCTCACTTTTCAGTGACCATGTGTATGTGAGATGTGGGGCCATGTTCCAGCAGAGGAAATTGCACTGGGACCAGGAGGCATCCTCCTACAACTCCAAGGCAAGGACCATTGTCCATAACGCTCTGTTTATAGCTTTACTGTAGCACTCGCCAGATAATTTAAATGATCTATGAGAGTGGCTTACATCCCCACAGCCCATAAATTTCTAAAGAACAGGAGCAATGTTTTAACCACCTTTGTATCCACCACCTAGCATAGCACCTGGCAGACACTCAACCAAACAGATGCAGAAAGAGAAAACCATTGATCTTGCCATTTATTCCTCTGAAAAGCTTGGCAGGAGCTCCATCAGAAGGGGGAGACTTTCAGACTACTTTCTGGTAATGGCCAGAAAGAGTTCCAGACGAATGCGTAGTATGAAAGGGGCAGCGGGCCAGGAGGCCTGCTGGCAGGGAGCTATATCCAGAGACTGACTGAGAGAAGCCGCCAGAAGAATGGATGGCAGAACACACAGGAATGACCCACAGGTGACAGCAAGAGAGCCTGAGACCAAACTGGGAGGATGTTGGGAACATTGAAAGAAAGGCATCAGACTCTGTCATTGCTTTTTGCTTGATATTAGATGTTTCTTTCATACCTTGTGACCGATATGTTTGCAATGAGAAGAGCCCTGGGCTCTCTAGAAAGCTGAATTTTCCAGATTTTTAGGTGGGAATTAGATCCAAGAAAATTATGACTCCCTCTCTAAATGAGTCTGAGCATATCAGACACTGAGCTCCTTATTGGGTATGTTGCATCTCACTCATGGTCATCTCCACCATGAGATGACAAGAGAAAGTCTGTATGTAAGCTCACATGTACATATGGTGTATGGCCCGAAATTAAGACAGCTTCATCCCAAATTTCCTACATCTTACATAATTGTAAAGTCATGCCCTGATTAGTTCATACATATACACTCCATATTAATTTTACCGATAACTTCTCTTTTGTCTGTTTCATAAAAATTTAAGAAAACTAATCAATTATTTGTTTGGATTCTGGGAAAACAGGGCTTTTGCTGGTTTTTAGAGCCTGGTGAATGTGAGCCTTACAGAGCTTCAAGCTTCATTCTCCCTGCAAGCCTTCCTGGGAGCAGTAACCACCTAGAACTTCCACCTCTGGTTTGTAAATTCATTGTCTCCTAGCCTGTTCTACACTGACTCAGACCAGACCAGGCAGGTAATTGTTTATGTTAATAGGTTTTTGGCTAACTGTTATCCTTCAGGCCAAAAAAAAAAAAGGTAGGGGGAGGGGGAACATGGGTAAAACAGAGCTAAATAAATACTGTGGGTCTTCTTAGAATCTCTACTATGCTAACATACTCTGGAGAGTAGGTATACTACATTTCCTAACTTATGTGACCTCAGAACCTTTTCTTGCAGATCTCATAGAAATAGTGTTCTGTATAGCCCTCTTTGGAAATTCTGGGAAGTGGGAGACAGGAGCTTCAAGTCAGGTACTTTAAAATGAGCCAGCTCTGCCACCAGGAGTGACTCAAACTACTGAGAGCTGTGGCTGTGGCAGAGACCTTGGGTCATCACCATAGGTCACGTTGTGTGAATCACTGTATCTCTCTGGGGTTTTCTCTTTTTGAAACATAAAGTCTAAACATAAGTTTAGACATAAAGATCAGATGGACATTTAGACAATATCTAAGTTCTATCCAATCTGTGGATCTATGATATTCCATCTTGCCTTTTGGCAGGAAGGTATTACCAAACAATAACATTTAATTTTGTATCTCAAGGATAACACATAAGAAAATTCAGGCTTCCTTATTGCTATTGCAATCTCAGTAATTGCTTTACTTCCTGTGTTTTCCCCCAAGAAGCCAGAAAGGGGTTGTGCTCCATCTTGATTACGGGATAAAGTCCAAACTTGGGCCCCTTACAATTGCCTCTGTCCTATTATCCAATCGTCTTCCCAACCATTCACTCTCTCTACCCCTCTCTCCATGCTACAGCAAACTACTCACCCTGTCTTCTTGAAATACATTTTCCTTCTCTTCTACCTCTGGTAACTCCTTACTTATTCTGCCAAATGTCATATCGCCTATGGACCTTATCTGGATTTTCCTAGGAAGAGTCAGTTCCCCAAGCCACCATGGCCTTTTGGGCATTTTCATGGCGTATACAAATTGCATAGTACTTTTATTTTCCCTGACTGCACAGTGGTAGGCCTTTGATCAATGCTTGTTAAATTTTTGGCTCCCTGGCTCAATGAAAAAGTATTTATCTGATCTCTCACTGTCTGATTTCAGAGCACTGAGATCAGTCCCTTGGCATCTACATGAGTGCCACATTCTAACAAATGGACAGTCACAAGAGCAACTTGTCACATTCCAGCCTGGAATTTCAATACTGAGTCAAGGCGCAAAAAGTCTGAAAGCAGGAGGAGTTAGTTAATGAAAGCTGCAGCGGCCTGAGCATACCAGTGGTAGAGCAAGACTTGTACCCTATTTTAATAGCTGTAGTTATGGCTTCCTGAAACCGCTGGAACCACATCAATTCTTCATGTTTCCAGGCATTGTTCTTTATTTGTCTCATGAATGCTATGAACTCTTGATAAGCATAAGACCAGAGTAAAGCATTCAGTTAGAATAATGAGGGTCCTGGATTTGCATCTGAAACTGAGGGCTCAAATCAAGTAAACAAATATATAAGAGGTACGGGGAGCTCCATTTTTTCAAAAGCATAGAGAACCTGTAGTGAATAATAAAGTTTTGTCATTACATTTTTTTTCAATTAATAAATGTTAAAGAGTTCGACTACAATTCTCTGGAAGACGGCATATATTTTTGACATTAAAAAGAGACCCTTTACATATATACAATGGAATATTACTCAGCCATAAGAAGAGATGAAATACTGCCATTTGCAACAACATGGATGGACCTTGAAATAATCATACTAAGTGAAATAAGCCAGACAGAAAAGGTTGAAAATCATATGATATCACATATGTGGGATATAAACCTAAAAGCAACAAATGAATAGGACAAACAAACAGAGACTCATGGACGTGGACAATGGACTAGTGGTTACCAGAAGGGAGTGGGTAAGGAGGAGGGAGAGGGGGAAAATAAAAAAAAAATGTTAAAAAAAATTCTGACACATAAAAATAAAAATAAAGTAAAAAATAAAATAAAAAGAGACCTTTGCCTGGAGTTAGAGTTTTTATGTAACACCAAAAACATAATCTATAAAAAACAACAACAACAACAACAATAAATTGGGCTTCATCAAAATTAAAACTTTTTTTATAAAAGAATGAAAAAACAAGCTATAGGATGAGAGAGAGATATTTGCTAATCACATATCTGACAAAAGACTTGTATCTAGAACACATAAAGAACCCTCAAAACACAACGATAAGGAAACGAATGATCCAATAAAATGCACCAAAGAAGTACACAGAATTTAAATAAACACAGAAAGACACTTAACATCTTTATCCATTAGGG
>NW_011888852.1:4669937-4672483 GCF_000151845.1 Pteropus vampyrus | reverse complement strand
CCACAGCTAAAACCCAAGGAATAGTTCTCACATTCTAGCAATATACAAAACCAGTGGAATGAATAGCATGACACTAGAGAGTAAAGACTTCATCTGCAGTTCTGCTGTACTCCCCCAAACACCGAGATGCTGGTATGTGTTTAATAAATGCTTGCTGACATGAGCCCGTATAACCCATTCCCCTCATAGTCTGTACTTTTTAGAGATAATCATAATGGCTAATATTTATTGTATGCTTATTCTGTGGTAGGCACTTCTGGTGCTTTATAAGCATTCTCTCTTTTAATATCAACACTAGAGAAATAAATGTTATCGATATCCCTTTTTACAGATGAGAAAATGTGCCCTAGGTGATTAAACAATGCTCCCAAGGTCAAAACACTGTTATGTGCTGGCAACAGTATGAAAGTCCCGGAAATCCAAATTCTATACTTGGGCCCATCACACTATACTGTGTATAATGAACAGCTGAAATGAAAATAAACAAGGAAGAGGGGGAAGCAAGAGATGACATTGATTTTAATAAGGAAGTGGATGTGAGAGAAACAAAAGATAAAAACTGAAATATGGCAAAACTTTTACTTTCAAGCTTAGAATTTATGTCCTATTGCAACTTGATTTAAGAAAACCATCATGACAGCCATTACCCAGTAGCTTTTTCTAGTAGAAGTCATCGGTCATTCTCTATTTTTTTATCTTCGCTCATTAGAATGTGTGAAGCCCTTCCTTAGCCCAAACCAGCAAGGCTAAGGTAATGTTCCATAGCTGAGCCAAGAAACATTGCTTCCTTGACCTTGAGCCTCTCATTGACTTCTAGTTGCTGTGAGTCTGCTCACTACTTACCACAAGATGAAGGACACACTTGTCAGCATGTTCAGTGCTGCACCATCTGGAAACAGACCTCTGATTGAAGGGGAGGGCCAGTGGTCACTGTTCCCAACAGGCAGTAGCTTCTGTGAGCTGATTTCCACATCTCTCCCTTGAAGCTTCCTACAGCCCCAGTCTGAGAGACTCTACCCTGATGTCAGGCTGTGTGGACACTTCGTCCTCAGAGTACTCAGGGACTAAAGAGAGAGCACACTAATTTCAAATCTGCTGTAAGATAAATGATAGAGAAAACTGACTCAGGCACAGATTTGTACACCCACTAAGGAAAACTGAAGGGTCCTCCAGCTCATGAGTCTCTCCATGACTTCCATTAGCTCAGGGAGCTGATGCCGAAACCGCAAAACAAAAATCCCCTCCTCCTGCAGACCCAGTGCCAGGTCAATTCAGGACAGGCTTGCAAGCTGTGTTTGCTCTAAACAAGTAGTTCCCGGGCCTTTAATTTCATGGACTGATAAAATGACCACAAATATTATGGGACTGATCTAGAACCAAATATTTATTCTGCCTAGTAAGGACATTAAAACAAGCAAACAGACAACCTCCTATCTGCTGTTTGCTTTCATCTTATAATAAGAATGTTTATTTTTTCCCCAGAATTTGTATGTATGTATGTATGTATGTATGTATGTATGTATGTATGTATGTATGTATTTTTCATGTTTAAATAATTTTTTAAATTTACAGGCGGCATACGCTATTATATCAGTTTCAATTGTACAAGTGATTAGACATTTATGTAACTAACAAAGTGATCACCTGTTTGACTCTGTACAGTTATTGCAATATTATTGGCTATATCCCTTATGCTAAAATTTGTATCCCTATAACTATTTTGTAAACACCAATTTGTATTTCTTAATCCCTTCTCCTTCTTCATCCACCCCGCAACCTCCCTCCCATCTGGCAAACATCAAAATGTCCTCTGTATCAATGAGTTTTTTTCTGTTTTGTTTGTTTGCTTATTTTGTACTTTAGATTCCACATATAAATGAAATCATGTGGCATTTGTCTTTCTCTTCTCTCTACTTCACTCAGCCCAATACCCTCTAGGTCCACCCATGTCGTTGCAGATGGCAAGATTTCATTCTTTTCTGTGGCTGAGTAATAGTCCATTGTGTATATGTATCACCTCTTCTTTACCCATTCACCCATTAATGGACACTCAGGTAACCTCCATATTTTGACTCTTGTAGATAATACTGCAATCAACTTAATGGATTCTCATGTCCCTTTGAAGTAGTAATTTGGATTTGTTCAGATAAATGCCCAGAAATAACTGAGTCCTTTGTTTTAAAATCTATTTTGTCTGGTATAAGTATTGCTACCCTAGCTTTTTGTTTGTTTGATTCCATTTTTATGAAACATCTTTTTCCATCCCTCTACCCTCAGTCTGTGTGTGTCTTTTGATCTGAAGTGAGTCTCTTGTAGGCAGCATATGTAAGTGTCTTGTTTTCTTATCCATTCAGCTCCCTTATCTTTTGATTGGAACATTTAATCCATTTATATTTAAAGTAATTATTGATAGAACATAGTTATTGTCACTTTATTATTCATATTTTTTATATAGTTTTCATTTTCCGTTTTCTTCTTAAAGAAGTCCCTCCAACGTTTCCTGTAATACTGGCTTGGTGGTGATGAGCTCCTTTAGCTTTTTCTTG
>NW_011888852.1:4649770-4669887 GCF_000151845.1 Pteropus vampyrus | reverse complement strand
GAAACCGCAAAACAAAAATCCCCTCCTCCTGCAGACCCAGTGCCAGGTCAATTCAGGACAGGCTTGCAAGCTGTGTTTGCTCTAAACAAGTAGTTCCCGGGCCTTTAATTTCATGGACTGATAAAATGACCACAAATATTATGGGACTGATCTAGAACCAAATATTTATTCTGCCTAGTAAGGACATTAAAACAAGCAAACAGACAACCTCCTATCTGCTGTTTGCTTTCATCTTATAATAAGAATGTTTATTTTTTCCCCAGAATTTGTATGTATGTATGTATGTATGTATGTATGTATGTATGTATGTATGTATGTATTTTTCATGTTTAAATAATTTTTTAAATTTACAGGCGGCATACGCTATTATATCAGTTTCAATTGTACAAGTGATTAGACATTTATGTAACTAACAAAGTGATCACCTGTTTGACTCTGTACAGTTATTGCAATATTATTGGCTATATCCCTTATGCTAAAATTTGTATCCCTATAACTATTTTGTAAACACCAATTTGTATTTCTTAATCCCTTCTCCTTCTTCATCCACCCCGCAACCTCCCTCCCATCTGGCAAACATCAAAATGTCCTCTGTATCAATGAGTTTTTTTCTGTTTTGTTTGTTTGCTTATTTTGTACTTTAGATTCCACATATAAATGAAATCATGTGGCATTTGTCTTTCTCTTCTCTCTACTTCACTCAGCCCAATACCCTCTAGGTCCACCCATGTCGTTGCAGATGGCAAGATTTCATTCTTTTCTGTGGCTGAGTAATAGTCCATTGTGTATATGTATCACCTCTTCTTTACCCATTCACCCATTAATGGACACTCAGGTAACCTCCATATTTTGACTCTTGTAGATAATACTGCAATCAACTTAATGGATTCTCATGTCCCTTTGAAGTAGTAATTTGGATTTGTTCAGATAAATGCCCAGAAATAACTGAGTCCTTTGTTTTAAAATCTATTTTGTCTGGTATAAGTATTGCTACCCTAGCTTTTTGTTTGTTTGATTCCATTTTTATGAAACATCTTTTTCCATCCCTCTACCCTCAGTCTGTGTGTGTCTTTTGATCTGAAGTGAGTCTCTTGTAGGCAGCATATGTAAGTGTCTTGTTTTCTTATCCATTCAGCTCCCTTATCTTTTGATTGGAACATTTAATCCATTTATATTTAAAGTAATTATTGATAGAACATAGTTATTGTCACTTTATTATTCATATTTTTTATATAGTTTTCATTTTCCGTTTTCTTCTTAAAGAAGTCCCTCCAACGTTTCCTGTAATACTGGCTTGGTGGTGATGAGCTCCTTTAGCTTTTTCTTGACTGGGAAGCTCTTATCAGTCCTTCTATTCTAATTAATAGCTTTGCTGGCGATCTTGGTTGTAGATCCTTGCTTTTCATCACTTTGAATATTTCCTGCCAATCCCTTCTGGCCTGCAAAGTTTCTGTTGAAAAATTAGCTGATGATCTTATGGGAGCTCTTTTGTAGCTAACTAACTGCTTTTCTCTTGCTGCTTTTAAGATTCTCTGTCTTTAAACTTTGGCATTTTAATTATAATGTGTCTCACTGTGGGCCCTTTTGGGTTCATCTTGTTTGGAATTCTCTGTGCTTCCTGGCCTTATATGTCTATTTCTTTTGCCAGAATAGAGAAATTTTCCATTATTATTTCTTGAAATAGGTTTTCAATTTCTTGCTCTCTCTCTTCCTCTTCCGGTTTCCCTGTGATGCAAATGTTGGTATGCTTGATGTCCCAGAGGCCCCTTAAAATAGCTTCTTTTTAAAAAAAAATTTTTTTTCTTGTTGCTGTTCTGATTGGGTGTTTTCTGCTACTTTATCTTCTAAATCGCTGATTAAACTCTCTCTGCTTCATCTAATCTACTATTGATTTCTCCTAAAATATTCTTCATTTGTTATCATATTCTTAATTTCTAAATGGTTCTTTTTTATGTTTTCTATCTCCATTTTAATGTTTTCTATCTCTTTGTTAAATTACTCACTGCAGTTATCTACTCTTCCCCTAAGTTCATTGAGCATCTTTATACTCAGTGTTTTGAACTCTGCATCTGGTAGATTGTTTGTCTCCATTTTATTTAGTTTTTTTTTTTTCTTTTCCTGGAACTTTGTTCTGTTCTTTCATATGGGACATGTTTCTTTGTTGTCTCATTTTGGCTGCCTCCTTGTCTTTGTTTCTATGTATTAGGAAGGGCTGTTATGTCTCCTGGTCTCAGTACAGTGGCCTTATGTAGTATGTATCCTGTGGGGCCCAGTGGCACAGTCTCCCTGGTCATCTGAGCCAGGTGCTCCAGGTATGTCCTTTGTATGGGTTGTGTGTGCTCTCCTGTTGTAGTTGAACCTTGGTGGCTGTTTGCACATCGATGGGAGGGATTGACCCTCAGGCTAATTCATTGTAAGGACTGGCCAGTGATTATAGTGGAGGAGCTGTTTTATGACTCTACAGTGCAAGATTTACTCTAGCAGGTCTCTGGTGCCTGCCTAGTCTGCCCTTTGGGTTTGTTGTCTTTGGATGTGGCTCTGGTTGTGCTGTGGCCTGCAATTTTGGAGGGGGCAGGGTCTTGGGGAATCATCTGTACAGTGTTAGCCAAGTTGATGAAGACTCAGTTATGGCACCCATCTGCATCTGCTCACTGGGTATTGAGTGCTCAACAATGGAACAAAGCCCTCTGCCAGCACTTTTGTCTGTAGGAAAGCTGCCCTGTTATCCCTTGTCCCAAAGTCAGACAAATCAGTTCCTCCTTGTATGTCCCTGGCACCTGTCAAGGTGCTGCCCCCACACTGGAGCTCAGAGTGAATGAGTGTGTCAGTGAGTAAATCTGTGCGCATAGGTCACTTAGAGTAATGTCTGTGACTCTAAAGGCCCTTTGTCTCCCTCAGCCATAATTTCTGCTGGTTTTTACAGCCAGAAATTGTGAGAACCTCTCTTTCCAGCAATGGAACCCTGTTTTGAGGACCCTGGTGTGGGGTCAGGACCCCTCACTCCTCTGGGGTATATCCACCGTTGAGATATTTCTCCTGATTCTCCACTGCCTTGATTCTCCACTGCCACACACATTCCACATCTCTGCCCCTCCTACCAGTCTTGAGGTAGCCTTCTCTGTATGTTCTCAGCCATAGGAACCTAGCTCAGCTAAACTTCAGGCAACTCCCAATTATGGCTGTTTGGTAGTTAGTTGTCATTATGATGTGGTCATGAGAGGAAGCTGGCACAGCATTCACCTACTCTGTCATGTTGACGGGAAGCCAATGAATGTTTTAATACCAAAAAGAAATTAAGCTAAATAGTATCATAACACTAAAGTTTTATTAAGTCAAAGGACACACTCGGCATAAGAGGCAGTCACTCCTGTCCTGTGTACATAAACACTGCATTTTCTTTGTTTCTTAATTTTGTCTCAAACCGATGTCACAGCCCAGCTCTTGGAAACTACTGTTTTAAGCTACTCAGATCTGCTACTCTTTCAGAATCTTGAGAGATCACAAAACAAAACAAAACAAAAAACAAAAACAAACAAAAAAAACCCTCCAACTTGGAGAGATGTGTGGGATAAATGTAGGGACCATTTCAAGTCAATTTAGAATTTTTATGCAGTGGTCCAATTCTCCCCAGCACAAAGAGTCTAACAGAACTGGTGTGAATCCAAGTGCCCCACACATATACATGCTGCGTGAACTTTGGCAAGTAACATAATTTCCCTGGACCTCAATTTTCTCATCTGTAAAATAAGGAGAATAATATCCTAGAGGAAAGTGAAGGAATGAGTGAAAACACCTGGCCTGATGCCTGGCTCCTATGAGCTTCCCCACCCAAGGGCGGTGTTCCTGCAGGCAGTGACTCAGCTTCCCTGACAGATATTAGGACTGCAGCCTACTAGGTCTCAATAGGTATTTGTGGAGTGAACAAAAGAGTAAGCCAAAAAAACTAAGGAGAGGGGAAAATCCCCTTCTCTTTGGACAAACACCTAAAGGGTCATTCTTCTGCTCTCTGAAATGGCCCCAAACCCTCTGCATCTCCTTTAGCAACAGTATTTCAAGAGGAGAATTTGTTTCCTCTTCAGCCTCCAGGAAGCAAATCCTCCAGCCATTTAAGTTTCCTCCAGGTATCTGCTTACTCTCTTCAGTAGCGAGCCGATCTCAACAATTGTTTGACCCTCATATTGACCTACCATTGTTCTTTAACCCTCCTCTTTTCTTACTTTGCTTCTCATCCAGCTGAGATTTCATGGTTCATCATTTTAATGACTCATTAGCATTCCTCTACTGCATCCTTGCTTCTCTCCCACTGTGGCGCCCGAATGACAAAATCCTGACCCTCATTATATATAACCCTCTATCAACTCTGTGTCTTAATCTGTACAAATGAATGTATGTGGAAATACATCTAGCCTTGTTGATGGTCTCATTAGAAACTCATGACTTCTAACCTCAAATGGGCTCTAGTGCTGCTTAGAGATACTGGTAAGATCTGGTAAGAGGGTCCAGTCCCTCTCCTGCTGTCCTAGATAGTCATGTCAACCCTAGACCTTACCATGCCCTCTCCCACTTTCCTGACAACCTCATGTCTTCTTTTTCTTACTCACCTCCAAACTTCTTCCAACCCCATCTTCACCCTCAGGTGGGATCCTGCTTTCTATTCCTCAAAGTGAGCAAAAGAAACCAGAAGAGAACATCCATATGCTCCCATCACCTTATCTGCCTTTCTGAGCCATTGGCCAGAATCTTTATCTCTCCCCCTGCTCTGATGGATGATCTGTCCAACAGACTAGGCTCCAAAAAAACAAAATTGAAAGCTGTGGCCCCTGATCCCATGGATCACATGATCTAAAGGGGAGACAGGCAAGTAAATAAAAATGATAATAAGATTCATGCTTCCTGAGTGTCAGTTCTAAAAAGGAGATGCAGCCCAAAACAAGTAGCCTTGGGTCTGACTAGATGGAGGATCAGGAAAGGCTTTGCATTTGAATTGAATTTAAAGAGAAGCGATCATGCTGGGGAGAGGTGCTACTAGGAGAGGAAAGGTGAGGAGGGGAAAGCTCTATTGGAGGAAAGCCTAATTATTATAACCACACAGACTTAGACATTGCCCACCATTAGCATCAAGTGGCTAAAAAATAATAAATCACTCAGATTTATTAACTTTATAAATCTGAAACCTTCAGTTGATGGCAAATATCACTGTATAGTATTGTCCTTGCCTAGCACTTGCTTATAACCAGCATGGGGCATCTTCTAACATTCATCACATTTTAATTAATAGTTCAATTTCTCTCTTTCTATAGACGATGAGCTCCATGAAGACAGGGTCCTGTGTGCTTCACTCACTATTAAAACTAGTGTCATATCTGGCATATACTAAATGCTCTAGAAATACTTGTTGAGTGGAAATGAAATGGCTTCTTTGCCAAATCTGAGCAAATGCCTGAATAATAGTTGTTGGGCTCAGAACTGAGGAACTAACTGAGGCTGAGTCAAGAATTCTCTGCCGTTGCTGAAGCTTCCTGGTAGAGAGTGTAACCTTGTTTATCACCATTACATTCGATTCCACACCCACATATTTTCACTTTAAAACCCTGAAATTCCTCCTACAAAGCATGGCCTTCTGGTCTCCAGCCTTTTTCTTGGAGCCAGGAAACAAAGGCAGATGCAGGCACTCCTGCCCTCATCCTCCTCACTCGCTGGCTTCCTTCTCCCATCAGAGTCAGCATGGCTACAGGGATCAGGTTTAGCAAGGCCTCCCATGTTTACTGCAAATCTGTACACATTCTTGGGAGACATTGAAAAGAAAGACCTCAGAACTGGGGACTGACCAGCAGGGATTTCTCCAGGTCATCTTGAATCTGTGGAGTCAGTCTCCTGGCCTGACGAAGCCGACCAGTTTTGGGATAGTAACGCAGCAATCCCTCAGATCCCTGCAGGCCCCCTAAAGAGCAGCACCTCATTCTTGGAGTTACCTGACCTCATCCCTAGCGCAGCCTGAAGAAGGTTGAGTAGTGTTAGGGCTAGAGATAGATGGTCCTGAGTTTGAGTGTGCATGCACACATACACACATGTGCACCTATGTACATGGGTGGCAGTGGGTGGATTGAAAAAAAGAGGTGAGCAAGGGCTGTTTTTCCAAATGGCCCTGGGAAAGCTACATGATAGTCCGATGCCAGTTTCAGAAAGATTCATTGTACCTTCAACCCTCTGTTTGTCTCTATCCTCTCTTCTCTTTCCTTAAGAAGGAAGTTGGTCCTAGTGATTTCAGCCTGTGCATTAAACAGGAAACAATAATAAAAGTGTAGAATTTATATTTTTGAAAGGGAACAAAAAAGCTGCTGTTACATGTTATGTACAAAACTGGTTTATGCCACATTGACTTAATCACAAGTTTGGCTTGGGTACTGTTTGTTTCTCTTTGTATTCAGTTGTATAGTACTTATAAATTCAAAATGAGAAGAAAAGCTGTTCTGTATCAAGCCACCTAAGCAACAAATGTATTTAAAAGAAAAAGGAAAAAAGTGGGGGTAAGAATCCTGCCCACTAAACCTGCTTTACTGTCTCTCAACTCTCAAGATTCATTGATGACTCATAAGGCTAAAAATGAGCTAGCTATTGCTTCACAAAATGCTAAGATGACCAGCCCAGTGTGTACCATCATCTTCAAAACAGTATCTTCATAGCAGCAGCACTAAGAACCTATCTTAGAATAGCTGCCATCTCTAAGAATAGTTAAGAATAGGTGTTTGTTGAATACCCATTACATGCTGCACATGGTTCCAAGTACCTTACAGTCATTGTTTTATTAAATAGGTAGGTATTATTCATTCCCTTTTTACAGATGAGAAAACAGGCTCAGATCAGTGAGGCAACTTGCTTTGAGTAGCACAATTACTGAGAGGTTCTGGTGCTGGCTCCACCAACATTGACAGCACAACCTAGACAGGATATGGTCCCCTCAACCATCAAAGAGGAGAATAATGTCAGCCTGGCCAGTTTCAATGAGATCCCAGGGACAAGTGATGTGAAAATGCTCTAAAAAGTACCAGGTGGATGATTTAAGGTGGCACTAGTAGAAATCTTTCTCCATGTATACCATAAGCTATTTAGGCAAATATCTCACATTGATTTGTCTGTGTCCTCAGAGTTGGTGCAGAACAAACTTTAAGTAAACATGCATTGAGTGACCAAGTGAATAAACACATGGTAAATGAACTTTTCCATCAGGAGGTTAGGGGTCCCTTCCCAATATAAATTCAAAATACTTTGCATGAACAATTTTGCTTCAAAATTACTTTCTTCCAAGGCCCTAAGAAATGCTGTGCAGTCTTTACCCTCCCTCTGAGAAAACCTTACCACTTGCAGGTGTGAACTCAAGAGGCTACCTTTCTGGTTCTCTGGGAAGAGGTATGTGTTTACTCAGGTGGAAATGGGCAAAGGTAAGAAGAGCAAATATTTCATCTTCTAGGAACCAAAACAGGATCAACAATTTTTAAAATGAGATTTTATTATGGTTCACAGTCTCACTTTTGACAATAATATTTTTGGAGATTCATACATACATTTATGTATACATATTTTATAGATAGGCATTTGCATACGTTCTTTTTAAACATCAACTGGGACGATTGTACATAGTGAGAAAATCCCTAAAACTAGATTCATAGGAAAAATGTAATAAATGGGAAAGGCAGCTTAGTGTTTAGACCCATTAAGGGACCACCCACCTGTGCTCTGAATAGCCATAGCCTGCCCTGGCAGAAAGCATTGTAGTCAACCACAGCTGGGGCCACCCTGGGATGTGCCACTGCCACCTGCCAACTGTGATGGGAACTTGGCCCACACTGGCGGCCAACTCAACCCACGTCAACATTTGGTAAATGAAGCCTGGAGTGGAAATCTGCCAATTTTAATAAAGTGGTGCTCTGTGTATGCTGTTCCCTTTGAATCTCAGTAAAATAATCACCACTTCATATCTTTTATTGCCTTGTTGTTAATCTGATATGACATGATGGGGGAAGATATGTGTAGATATCTCCCGATAGAAGAAGCTTTATAGTGGGTAACTGAAAACCAAAAGGTAATCTTCCAGGCTGGTTTGGGGTAGAGGAGGGTGCTAGGGAGAGCCACACATTCCTGACTTAAGGGTGATCCAGACATCCAGGTGTTCCATGTGTGGAAAGTCAGTGGTCAACTCTACCCAGTCTTTGCAAAGTAGCAGATGTTACATCTACTCAATATTACCCAAGACCAAAACCTGCTGGAATTTGTAAACAGCCCAGAAGATCAATGAGAAAGCTCTTAATTGGGATCTGTTTGTGCTTCTCTCATAAAAGTGAGCAATGTGGTAGAGCAGGATCTTGTGACTAATTTGCAAGAGTTAGAGTCTATTAGTGTTGTCTCAGGCAGGGCCTAACCAAAGGACAAATATTAGCATTTTAAAGTAATCAAGGACATTTTTATATGCTATAACCTTTGTTGTCCACAAGTCTATTCATAATAAACAGTTTACATAAAAACAAATTAACAAAGAAAACTACTTGGAGATGATTAGCTTTGAAGCATGAGGTATAAATAGTTTTGGTTTTTTATATATGTTAATTACTTTCCACTGCTACCATACAGAGAAAAGAGCTCTAGGCTGGAATAATTATTACTGGAGTATCTGGTGAGATTGTACACATGAAAGTACTATAGATTTCTGGTCAAGATGGTAGTGTAGGTGTCACTGTGTTTGCCTCCTCCCATGGCCACATTAAAATTGGAACTAAAATATAGAACAATCAACCTGGATAACCATCCCCAAACTGGATAAACAGAAATCTTATAACTAAGATTATAAAGAAGAAGCCACCTGGAGACTGGTAGGAGGGGCGGAGATGCAAAATGGGTTGGTCCCGCACCCACGAGTGGTGGTTGAGAATCAGGAAATATGTCTCAGCTACAGAGGTCTCTCCTGAGGAATGAGGGGTCTCAGCTCCACACTGGGCTTCCTAGCCTAGAACACCAGTGCCAGAGAGAGCAGCCTGCACAATACCTGGCTGTTAAAATCAGCTGGGATTCCTTCTATTTAGGTGATACTAAAGGTGGCTGGAAACCCAAGAGTCTTCTTAAAAAGCTCAGAGCACAGATTCTTTTACTCTCAGGTACTCACCCTGGGCTCCAGTGGAGAGGCAGCAGCTGGAAAGTCTCCAGAGACACATAGAGACTGAGTTGTGTGGCTTCAGGGCAAAGGTTGGAAGGACAGCCATTAGTGTCCTTGTGTTGAGCCTTCTTCCTGTGTAGCCAGCAGGCAGAAGTCATCTTTCCTATGTTGAGCCCTTCCCCTACACATCCAACTCTAAATTTCCAATGGCCTGATGAGCCCTGTTCACACCACCCTGGAGAGTCCCTGGGTTTCTACCCCATCCAACTTGCACACCAGAGGCTTTTTTTTGCAGCTGGCAGGCAAACTTTGTTGGCCTGCATTGCAGTTTTTCTTGGAAAACTCTCAGGGGTCCAGAGGCCCTGAATGGGTGGCAACTGGCCTTGGTAAGTTTTGAGACTTTTACGAAATGGCCCCAGGCTCAGCACTTACACCAAATCTGAATCTGCATTAACCCATTAAAAACCACTTGCCCCACGCTGGTGATTTTCTGAGCCCCTGCTCCATTCAACTATTATATAACGTGTACTACTTGAGGCTCTTTTAGCATCTGAGCCTTATGGATAGCTGGCAGGCAGTGGCAAGCCTAGGATTTACCTGAGCCTTTTGCTGAGCTGCCCCAGGACCGGTACTGGTGATAACTGGCCTGATATTGTACCTCCAGGTACAGAACAGGCAGTGACCAACTGTAGATCACTTTGTAGCTTTTACCAGGTAACCATTGCCCGCAACTAGTGACTGACTTTGGACTAGACAGGAAACCCTTCCAAGAGACCCCGGAACGAGAACTTTTGGCGGCTGGCTTCAAACTACAACAGAAAACCACTTGATTAGTCCCTCAAGCGGTACATCTAAAGAATGGTCTCAGTAGGCGCCAGAGCCTCCTGGGGCAAATCCTGCTCCATGGGATCAGCCCCCACACAGCAGCTCCTACACTGTAGTTGTGGCCAATCCTCACAGCCAGTCAGCCTGAGAGTCAATCCTACTCACTGATGTAGCAACAGCAACCAAGGTTCAATTACAACAAGAAAGTACACACAACCCACACAAGGGACACACCTGCAGCATCCAGCTCAGTTGACCAGGGAAGACTGTCTTACTGGGCCCCACAGGACACCTACTACATAAAGGCACCCTGCCGAGACTGGAAGATGTAGCAGACCTACTTAATCCATAGAAACAAAGAAAGGCAGCCAAAATGAAAAAAAAACAAAGAAATATGTCCCAAATGAAAGAACTAAATGAAATGGAGATAAACAATCTACCAGATGCAGAGTTCAAAACTGGTTCTGAGGATGCTTAAGAAATTTAGTGGGAACTTCAACAAAGAGATAGCAAGCATAAAAAAAAAAAAAAGACATAGAAACCATAAAAAAGAACCAGTCAGAAATGAATAGTACAATAACTGAAATGAAGAATACACTAGATAGAAGTAGCTATAGATTGGATGCATAGAGGATTGAATCAGCAATTTGGAAGCCATAGATCGCATAAAACATGAAATCAGAACAACAAGGAAAAAAGGCTTCTTTAAAAAGAGGGTAATTTAAGGGACCTCTGGGACAACATCAGATATAACAATATTTGCATCATAAGGGTACCAGAAGGAAAAGAGAGAGCAAGAAGTTAAAAACCTATTTGAAAAAATAATAAAGGAAAACTTTGCTAACCTACGGAAGGAAATAGACATACAAGTCACGCCAAGATACATCATAATTAAAATGCCAAAGATTAAAGACAAAGAGAGAATATTAAAAGCATTAAGAGAAAGGCAGTTAGTGACCTACAAGGGAACCCCCATAAGACTATCAGCTGATTTCTCAACAGAAATTTTGTAGGCCAAAATGGTTTGGCACACAATAGTCAAAATGATGAAAAGCAAGGAACTAGAACCAAGACTACTCTACCCAGCAAGGCCATTATTTAAAATCAAAAAAAATATATAAAGAGCTTCCCAGACAAGAAAAAGCTGAAGAAATTCATCACCACCAAACCGTTATTATAGGAACTCCTTTAAGAAGAAGGGAGAAATGAAAAACAAACAACAAAAAAGGAACATAAATGTGAATAATAAAATGGCAATAACTCTGTACCTATCGATAATCACTTTACATGTAAAGAGATTAAATGCTTCAATCAAAAGATATAGGGGAGCTGAATGGATAAGAAAACAAGATTCACACATATGCTGTCTACAAGAGACCCACTTCAGATTGAAAGACACACACAGACTGAAAGTAAAGGAAAATGTATTTCATGCAAATAAAAGTGAAAAAAGAAATTGGGGTAGCAATACTTAGATTAGACAAAATAGACTTTAAAACTAAGGCTATAATAAAAGACAAAGAGGGACATTACATAATTTAAAAAAAGGGATCAATTCAACAATCGGATATAACCCTTGTAAACATTTATGTACCCAATATAGGAGCACCTACATACATAAGAGATTGATGGCAGTACTGTCATATTAAGGGACTTTAACACTCCCATTGATATCGAAGGATAGATCTTCCAGATGGAAAACCAACAAGGATAGTTCTAATCAAGATAGTATAGAGGGTAGAGGCTTTGTACATCTCCTCTTGTGAACACACCAAAATTGTGATGAATCCATGGAGCAAACAGCAAACAGAGTCACCTGGGGTCTGGATTAACAGAAGCCCTATAACTAGGGAAAGAATTAAGAAATCACCTTGGAATGGTAGAAGGAGGTGGAGACATGAGGCTGCCCAGTCCCACGCAGGCTGAGCAAGACAGGGGCTACGGCAGCTGCAGCCGGCAGGTTCAGATGTTCCTCTTAAAGAGGCTGAGACCACAAGTAGACTTTCATGGGGACGAATTCACTCACCTTGAGCTCCATCGTTGGGGCAGCTGCTCGGAGCTGGGCAGGGAGAGCCAGGGACATACAAGAAGAGTTGTAGGACTTCAGGGAGAAGGCCAAATGGGCTGCTTTCTACTGGGCAGAAGTGTTGGCAGTATCCACTGTTTCTTTGTTGAGCCTTAAATAGGCATTTCTCCAAAGAGGACATACAGATGGCCAATAGACATATAAAAAGATGCTCAATGTCACTAATCATCAGAGAAATGCAAATTAAAGCCATAATGAGATATTAGCTCACACCCATCAGAATTGCTATCATCAATAAATTAAAAAACGAGTATTGGCAAGAATGTGAAGAAAAGGGGACCCTCGTGCACTGTTGAGATTGCAAATTAGTGCAGCCACTATGGACAACAGTATGGAGTTTCCTCAGAAAATTAAAAATAGAACTACCATATGACCTAACAATGCCATTCTGGATATTTATCCAAAGAAATTCAAAACACTATTTTGAAAAGATATATGTACCCCTATAATATACAATAGCCAAGATATGGAAGCAGCTTAAGTGCCCATCCGTCGATGATTGGATAAAGAAGAGGTGGTACATATATATACAGTGGAATATTACTCAGTTATAAAAAAGAATGAAATCTTACCATTTGCAACAACATGGAATACCATGTGATCTCACTTCTATATGGAATCTAAAGAACAAAATAAACAAAGGAACAAAACAGAAACAGGCTCATAGATGCAGGGAACAAGCTGATGCCTGCCAGATGGGAGGGGGTTTGTGGGGCAGAGTGAAAAAGGTGAAGAGATTAAGTATAAGTTTGTAGTTACAAAACAATCAAGGGAATGTAAAGCATAGGGTATATAGTCAATAATATGGCAATAACTATATAGTGCCAGGTGGGTATTAGACTAGTCAGGGGATCACTTTGTAAATTATATAAATGTCTAACCACTATGCTATACACCTGAAACTAATATAAAATAATATTGAATGTCAACTTTAATTGAAGAATCAAAAAATGGGGCGTGGTAATGGGAAAGAGAATAAGAGCTTCCAACTTCCAAGCATTAAACAGATACATCATGGGGATGTGATGTACGGCATAGGGAATATTGTGATATCACAATATTGTGAGAATATTGTGATAGTAGCATATGGTCTCAGATGGTCGCTGGACTTCTCAAAGTGATCACTTCTTTAGATGTACAAATGTTGAATAACTATGGCACATACCTGAAACTAATACAATATTGTATGTTACTTACATTTTAACAAAAATCTTTTTTAAAAAGCAAGTATATTATAGACTGTTAAGTTACATACAAATGTGAGTGGCTATTCACAGTAATAATAGGAACTGTCTCTGCACACCCTTCCCCCCTGAGTTTCCTCTCCCTCTGAGATGGCACAGCCGTCACTGCCAGTATAAACACAATCATACAGGCATCCCCAGATCACCTGGGGGAAGCTCTGCTTTTGCCTGTCATTTTTCTCTCTCTGGCCCTCATCCATTCCTTACTGTTCTCTCCTTTGCCCCATAACTACATAGGCTTTTCTCTGGTAGCTCAGAGGTCTTCCTACCTCCTACTCCTCCCACCCGACCCAGTGTATTTTCCTGAATCTGCCTCCTCCTGTCCTTCTACCCAATCTACATCTTATTTGTGATTGCTTTCCTGGATGAGACCCTGTTAATTGTGTCCTTTCTCACCAGTGGAAAGTCCAGATTGCAGACACAATAAGACATTATATCTTTTCTGCACATCTAATTTGTAATAGAGTTAAAGTTAGGGTCCAAGTGCACATAGGTGAGTGAAGGGGGACAGGACAAGAGGCTTCAGCCAGGCAGAAACAGAAAATTGTGTCTCAGCTTTCCTAAGGTTGCTGACTGCTCAGGTATTAGGCTCAGTTGTCACCTGGCTCTAGTGCCCTGGCTTTTCATGCAGCATTGCCATGTCCTGGCTACTTATCCTGAGCAAGTTATTTGATAACTCCAAACATCTGTTTCCTAATTTATAAAATGGGAATGATAAATAGTGTCTGACTCAGAGGGTCATTCTCAAGATTAAATGAGATAGTTCTTATAAAGCAATTAAACATTGTCTCACACATATTAAGTACTCAATAAATACTGCCAATAGTGACTTTTCCTGTTATCGCTTAGTCTGTGTATGAATATGAATTCTGACATTTTCATAGACTTCTGAGCCTAGGACTCTAAGAGTATCTTGTGATAGGATGGGTGCTTATAAGCAAGTTGGCTGTGAAATTTGCTTGTTTTAACATTTGCTGTTCGAATAAAACTCAATTACCTTCCATCAGTACTCAGTCACCACATTAAAAAAAAATGACACTAATAACAGCTTTCATTTGTGGAAAGTTTAATTCTACACACATTGTCTCATGTAATGACATCAGTGCCATTAGATGAGGGGCTGATGATCAAACCAAGGTGCCTTTGACTTCGAACTAGGTAACTGCCTCCTTCCCAAGGAAGCCGTGTCCGAGAACCAGGACCCACAGCATGCCTCATGCTCTGAGGTGTCCGAGAAACATGTCGCTGTCATCTTTTGACAAACTGCACGAAGTTGGTTGTGGAAGCTCCATAAGTGAGCACCCATTACACATATTCCATATTCATTTCCAAAACCGTCCCTAGAAATTTCAAGAGAGTTTCTTTCCCAGATAAACTCAGCCAGAAGTATATTCTGAGCCAAACCAACTGACAGCCCGGATGATTGCAAGCTCATGTCTAACTTGGTAGAGCATCCTGAGTTACTTACAATGCAGCTTATATTTGGCTAAATATGAGCTTTCATTTTCCTCGAAGAGATGCAGGAGGATTCTTTAAATATAAACAAGTAAATAAAATTTAGAGAAAAAATGAAAACTAAAGATATAAAAAGCACATCACTTTCAGAGGTACTAGAATTTGGCGAAGGGGAAAACATCTCAGTGTAGCCTAAAGATAGCGATGTGTTTTTGTTGTTGTTGTTGTTGGTTTTTTGGTTTTTTTTTTTTTTTTGCAAATGAGGAGTGTAATTCTGCCTGTTCGAGAAACCCCTTAACAGGATTCTAACCTGGCATTTCTCCCAAGCCTCTACACACTAGTTAGTAAGAAAACTGTTAAGTAATTGTCCAATCAATTTAAATTTAATCAGATCCATTGTGTGTGTATGTATATCCCTTTGGCTAATGTTTAAGCACTTTAGGAAAAAAAATAGGTAGTCACTTATGAGCCCTCCACCTCCCCCTTTCCTTGCCTCTCTCCCTAGGACAAAGTCCAGTTGTGTGTAAGAGAGGGTCTTTCCTTTCCCAGTTGCTGGGGAGAGAGACCTCCCGGACGTATGCAGTCCATGAGTATGTGCTAACTGGTGTCTCAAGTCTCCAGAGTGATGTTCCAGCCCCTCTCGGGTACTGCTGGCCCTCAGACTGTCTGACTTAGCTTATGACTTGGTTCCTCTTGGCTTGGCAAAGGCTCAGAAGCACTCCATAGATAAAGTGGCCTCTCCTTGACTCTGACTATCTGTGGACCCTTGCATGTGTGCTACATCTTTGATGCAGCCCAGACTCTGCTGCAGGATTACCTTGAAATCACAGCAGACTGATTGGCAGGTCCACCTGCCATCAATTCAGCACCCATGCCCTATGGGCACTGGCTACAGTCTGGGAAGCGAAACTGGAGGACCCTCTTCTGTCTGACTTATGGCATGACGAAGTCGTTGGTGGTCATCTTTCTTGAGTTGTTAATAGTATCATTTCTTAGCTATCACAACTGCACCTCTCCAAACCCAAACCTGAGAAGGTTTTTTGCCATCAGCAATCAAGCCTCCTAGCTTTGCTGTCAAAGACAGAAATATTATCTTCTCACTAGAGGGAAACCCAATAACATGTCTTTCAGGCATGGCTGTTGATATATTGAAGGTAGGAATGAGTAAATGTATAAAGGCATTTAGCAAATTATCTATCATGACAGCCACCTGTTTTTCAGGCTATCCCACTGTCACAAAATCCTTATGTGCATGGGAGCAGCTAAATATCATCTCCAGTTTCCTCTCTGCAGTCTTTCTGTAATATTCCTCAAACCTTTTCCCATCCCTACACATAGATACCTTGGGCCAACCAAGACCAAGGTGAAGAACTCAAGTAGGCAAAAAGAATGCATGCTTATAACTGTGACTATCAAATATAGAACCCGCACTCTCACCCCTTTCCACGTGCTCCATATTTGTTTCTAAAATCATCCCTAAATATTCTAAGAGAGTCTCTATTCAAAATAAACCCAACCAGAGTCTGAGAACCCATTTCACATTCACGAGAAATCCTGTTTGCCATGTACATCCACCAACTCGTCAGGTCTGGGACTAAGCACCAAAACCTTGGTGCTTTGTAATTAGAGGTAGGAATCTCATCAGTGGTCTCAATACTATAAAATAAAATCAAGAAAGAAGACAAATGTTTATTTAATATTCATTAAACACGGGGAACTGGGGCATGAACTAGTATTTGATTTGATCTAAATGAATCGTGAAGGTCAAAAAAATAAAGAACAAGAGGTCCCCCTGTGGCAAGAAGTGCTGCAGAGTGAGCAGATTTGAAAGTTCTCCATGGCAGGAGAGCACAGGCTTTAGATGTGTGTGCTCTGTCTTCTCCCTGTGTCTATCTGAGTCTTAGCTGTTGACTAAGTAAACTGAGAAACATTAATGACCCAGGAAAGCATGAGGATCCCAGCAGCTGTGTTCAATCCCAAAAAAAAACAAAAAACAAAAAAACCCCAGTGATTTGAAATGTGAAACTTGTTTTCATGAGCAAAGCAAAGGGAAAGACAATGAAGTATGAAGCCACAGACCCGGCTGGGGAGAGTGTCATAGCAGTGATTGCTCTTTGTAGGGCCCTGTTTGCTGAAAGACAAGCTAGGCCTGTGACAGAAGAGCTCTTGCTAGCTGTAGATCATTTTCATAAATAGCAATTCATGTCATGCTAATAGCTCAGTCTGTAATTAGGCACATTTATCCTTGTCCCTGTGATATGTCTCCTGCATTTCCGTGCTTGGTTCTTCCTAAGAACAAACCACCTGAATGAGTTATGAGTCTCCAGAGTGGCAGGTGGGTGTGTGGGGGGGTGCTGAAAGCACTTTGCCAATGTTCTAAATACAATCTTCTTCTTGTCCGAATACACGAGCAGATACTACCTGTTGTCATGGGAAGCAGTGTCTTTGGTGCTTTCTAGAACAAATGGAAGGAAAACATGTTCTCCTCTCTGCCACAGACTTACTCTGATTATGCTATTTCTGCATCTTCCCATGTTAGGTGAAATTTTGCTATTGACTCCCAGACCTCTTGGAAAGATGATAAATAAAAGCAATTAGTCAATTCACATTTAAAAAGTATTTTGAAAGCCATACAAGCTATTGCAGGTTGAAGAGCTCGAGAGTAGCTATACACTTTTCTCCTTTTCCTTACTTCGGCATATTTTGTACCAAGAAGGGAGACATTATCATCAGTTGGGCTGATTCATTATGCATGGACAAATGAGGCAATCACAAGAAAGTTGGGTGGCCCAGCATGTCACTGGGCTTTGATCAGCTTGATTCTCCATGTCTGGGAGATTCCCATGAGGTCCTCCTGTCAGAAAACACGCAAAAGACCACCCTTTGTACGTCTTTCCTTTTCCAAGGAATCAGCCACAAGCTGCCTGGCTTATTGCTCCCTGGAATATAATGTTTATGCATGAATAATGTCCACCCTCTAAATTCCAACCCTTCTTCAGGGTTCTCATGCTACCCTTGTAGCAAGTGTGTGGCAACCACCAATCCAGACCACTAGTCATGAGAAAACGCAATGAGTGCAAACTGTTTATATCATAGATGTTTCTAGAAGATAAGAATTACTTACTTAGGCAGTAATATGTCAATTAAATGATGGATGTTTTCATTTCTCTATTTTCCAGATAAGAAAAGCATGGCAAGTTGAAGTTATTGGCCCCAGTACCCACTGTCATGGGATTTTGGTTCTTGCTTGCTACCTGAGCAAGCTGACTCATCTAACAGAAAGGGAAAACTGTTGCTTACTGGTATGGAAAAATAAAATGTTGGTCACTAATCCACTAATTTTACTAATCCACAGTCCCTATCACTCACCCAGATTACTGACCGTTTTTACCCCTTCCTGATAAAGGCAAAGAAGCCTGGATAAGGTTGAATGTTATTCTTTGCAACCTCACACTCATACACATTATATATATATATATGCATGTATGTAAGATAACTCTCATTAAAGTAAATGAAAAAAATATGTTTAGATAGAAGCTCAGATCCATGACTCGCAAAATATAATAATCAGAACTACTACAATTAGTCATTAGTACTCATTTTGTAGAATCAGGTCCTATATCATCACTTTAATGAGGCTTAAGTTTTCTAAATTTCAATTGGCCATCAGACTATATCAGAAACTCCTATTACTGAAGTCAAGCTTGGCCCAACATGTCTCATAGAAATCCTGTTATAGCTGTACACCCTCAGTAAAGTCTGATGTGCCTGAGTGGGACTTCCTGTGTATGATAAACTCATTTTTCATAGAATCCTGGAGCTAGAGAGGCTGAGAATAAAAAACTCAAGCAGCCCAGGAAACTTTACTAAGATCATCGTGTCTACTGCCTTTTTTACATCCTTACCAGAGCCCTTTTCACCCATGTCTTAATGTGACTGGGCTGCCGAAACAAAATACCAGAGACCAGGTGGCTTATAAACAAGAGACATTTATTTCTCACAGTTCTGGAGGCTGGGACATCCAAGACAAAGGCACCAGTAGATTCGGCCAATTCAGTGTCTGGTGACAGTCCTCTTCCTCAGACTGTTTCCTTAGTGTTTTCACTGTAACCTTACATGGCAGAAGGGACAAGGGCTCTCTCTAGGACCTCTTTCATAAAGACACTAATCTCATTCCTGAGGGTTCCACTCTCATGACTTAATCACCTCCCGAAGGCCCCACTTCCTAAAATCATCACCTGGGTTAGGAGGGGGTTAGGATTTCAACATATACATTTTGGAGGGACACAAATATTCAGTCGATAGCAACTCACAAAATTTGTTCGAGTCTTATCTCCAGTTCTTTCTTCTCTAATGCACTGTGGGCCAAAAAACAGACCGAGGAAGAAAGTTCACAAGAAAGGGAAGAGCTAAGTTGAAAACACATAGAGAAGAGTGTTGCGAGTCCTTTAAAACTATAAATATCTATGGGATTTAATCAAAGAATTGAGTGAGTGTGGGTAAAATAAATCATCTTTTGAAATAAAAAGGTAAACATTACAAATTTGGGGTAAAATACCAAAAGGGACACGGCTCAGTTATTCCTTTTATCCAGATTTAGCAACTCCATCAAAATTAGTTCCTCTTCTTGTTCAGCAAAGTGAAGGCACCCTGGAGATTATGTAGTTGAAGATTTAAATCCATCTAGAAATCAGCTAAATTTGCTAGTAGCCATGAAAGGAGCAGCAGAATTCATTTCATCAGCCGGTGAGTCAACCAATATTTATTTGCCTTGTGATTAAGATATCTCTACAAATGGGCTAACATTGAAGAAGTTTGTCATATTTGTAAATGAAAAGAGAAAAACTCATTTGTAGGAAATTTCTTTTTAATTAGGAAAGCATCTTTCCTGAACGGTTTTAATCACAAAAGCAGCAGCTCTGAATATTTGGGTAAGGATCCAGAGACAGGGGAATTCCTTAGTGAAATAGCTTCGCAAGTTAACTGCGGTATCAGCTAAAATTGTGGGAAATATGGCACTTCAAACCACAGATACATTGAATTACTTATTTTTAAATTTTTTAAATGAAATATAAGAACATGATATGTTTCTTCTAATATATTAAGCCACCATGGTTTTAGAATTTTGCTAGCTTCCCTTTTGTCAGTAGCAAAGCAAATTGAATGGTGAGTTGCCATGCATTCTTTAGCCTAGCATAGAAATTCCAAAGGAAGAGCAGAGCCTATTTTGGCCTTTATCCAGTGCACATTTAAACTTGTTTTCAAATGGTTCATCTTTCTTGTTTTACTAATAATAGTGAAACAAATTTCTTATTACATCTTTAATGTATGTTTATGAGTGTTGGAAAATTAATGAAACTTC
>NW_011888852.1:4637352-4648435 GCF_000151845.1 Pteropus vampyrus | reverse complement strand
CAAACTTGTCCAAGAGCATCATAGTGTGTGTACTTGCTAAGGACTGAATATTTGTATCTCCTCAAAATTCATATGTTGAAGTTCTAATCCCTAATGTGTCTTGGCCAAATGCAAATGCTGGGTTTGCTACAGCAAACTCTGAATAAATTAGCTGTTGCTCGTTCTCATTTGGTCGATCTTCATTTATTTCATGCTGGACTCCAACCACTCCTTCATACCTTCCCCTTCTCCAGTAGGGAAATGTTCTAACAGAAAGACTGTGTTATAGGAAGAGATTGAAGCACAGAAATTTGCACGGGGATGGTGGGATTTGAGCTGTGCTTTGAGCATAACAAGGATTCAAAAAGCTGGGCTGGGCAGAGGCTGGGATGACCATGCAGACAGAGAGAATGGTGTGTACAGGGGCAAAAAATGTTCCCATGTGCCCTTAGTGTTCCAGACCTCTTCCTTAAGGGACAAAAGGCTGAGCATAATGTGTATGTTACTGTTGGGACGATACGAACTTTGGTGTCACCCCAACGGTATGGGGCAGGGGGACAAACGGTGCAGAGTATAATTAGCATTTTTCCTCCGTTATTTCTTATTGACACAATGAAGAATCACAAGTCAGCGAGATTTAGAAAAGATTTATTAAAAATATATTTTAGAAAGACAAAGCATGCTCCAAGGAGACACATGGTTTCAGCAAAGAACTGTAACAACAACAATAACCCAGAAGTGGGAATGTCTGCATTATATTTGGGCCATGACACAGGCAAGTAATATGGTATTTGAAAGGTTTTAGCGAGTCCAATTAAACTCGATATCATTAACATTACATGGATTCCTGTAGAGCAGACAAAGCAACCCATGAACTTGCCTCTGCTGTGTGGCTTTGGTGCCTCTCATAGGAGCAGTCTATGACCTGTCCCATTGGCTTAGGGCTTGGCATGTGACTTGCTCTTGTCGATGGACCCTGCCCATTGGGAAGATTTCCCCACACCACTGTGTTTCAAGGAAACCCCTTAGTGAGAGTTTTGCAGCTGCGCTTGATTTTTGTCTTGCTTCTTTCTACCAAGCACACCTACTGTTAAATTAATTAAAGCAGGGGGCCATTACTGCAATGGCTCTCATGCTTTATTGGCTAACAGAAGCAAACCAAAACCTAAGCCTGTAAATTCTTCAAGGTTAAGAAATTGAAACCTAAGGACAACGAATCACAGATAGCCAACTAGGCTTTAAGCTGCAGCCAATCAAATAATTTCCTTTCTCTGCTTCTGCAACTTTTCTGTATAAGTCCTTCCCCAGCTCCTGTTGGTGAGGTATTCCTAACCACTTCTGGTTTGGCTCTGCCCATTTCAAGACAATTTTGCCTCAAATAAACTCTTAAAAATTTTAATATGCTTCATTTTAGATTTTAACATTATCCATGAACCAAGGTCAGCTTTTTGTCCTCTTCTGAAGGAAGTCACGAGGGACCTCCTACGTGGCCAGCGATGTAAGCTGAGGGCAAAATTGAGCTGCAGTGCAGTCATGACAAGGGCTGCAGTCAACTCCTCAGGGACTCTGACACTGAACGGCCCGTCTGAGTCTCCACCCTGTAGCAAGGGGCCCCTTTACACACCTGTTTCTATCATTCATTATATGTAGGCTGCCCCAAAGAAGGGGCATGGCCTTAGGCAAGAAATCTCTTTTCAGCTGTGGGCTGACAGCTGAGGACCAACAGCTGTAGCCAGCAGCATCCCCGTAAGGTGGAGGAATAAGTCCTTGGATATCACCGAGGATCTGGGCAGCACAGAAGAGTAGCTACTACACTTGTGAGTCACAAAGTGTGGTCCCCACACCAGCAGCATCAACAACAACACCTGGGAACTTGAGAGAAATGCAAATTATCAGGCCCCACCTGGACCTACTGAATCAGATACTCTAGGAGTGAGGCCCAGCAATGATTTAACAAGCTATCTAGTGACATGCACACTGGAGTATGAGAACCATTGCACTACACTAGTGTTGGCAGACTGCTCTGTTGGAATGCGTAGAAGATTTGCTGGCTGATTAATTAACATGGAGAAAGCAGCTGCCTTATTGACCTTCCAGGATGGCCATGGGGAGAACATATGTGATATTACCATGACAAAGAGTCCCAGGTGCCCCAGCTATTGTCTCCAGAGTATAGTGCCCCCATACTGCTGTGTTGCACCCAGGGATGAAAACTGAGCTGCTCAGACATCTGTCTGGGCTGCAGTCTGAAGGAATATGCAAAATGAGTAATCCATGTCCCCCCACGTGGGAATTTTAGTGCTGTTTGTCTTTTTGACTTTCTTTACCTACCTCCTGGATGATCCCTAAAATCTTGCTGTTTTTCTCCAGGCCTGCTATCAGAACCTTTGCATGCTCCTTGTAAGTGGGCAAGCTCTACCCTCCCTGCCCTCGCTGACTGATTCTGGCTAGCTTAAGGCTTTGAGGACAGGCTCCTTGGCTGTTAATGGGCCTCAATTCCTTGAAACTCCAGTTACCCTGGAATCATTCTGTCAGTCTGGTAAGTCTGTCTGTCAGTGTACTGGGATAAGTTAAATAGAATAGTTGTTGCTTTTCAATGACTTTAATTAGCCAGTGTTAAGTAGGACTACTATTCAAGACTTATCGCAAGTGAAGGATCATATCAGATTGTAGGGGAGCAAAATTTGCCACCCTAAAATGTGTCTCTTTGGCATTAGGGTTATTTAGGCTGATAATTTTTAAAAAACAAAAGACTCAGAAAGAGCTTTAAAGCAATCCCTCTATACTGCCTAAAAGAATTCAGATTTAAGAGCCTAGTCCAGGAAGAGCACTATCACCAGAAATATCTATAGAGAACACAAAGGAGGCGTGATACGGGGAACTCAGCAGGGCATGGAGGCCGAAGTCCTCTGTGTCCAACTGTCTGTGCATGGCATAGAAAACATTTGTTTACCAAATATCTGTTTTTCCAGCTCCACATGAATTACTTTCCTTCCCTTTAACCCCTATTCCTTTCTTAGTTCAGAATGACATATAAGCCTCAATTGCCTGACTGCCTGTAACCCTCATATTCTTATGGAGCCACCATAAGTACAAAGTTAAATTTGATTTTTTTCCCTTATTAATCTTTTTATGTTAATTTGATCATTAGTTCTGCCAAAGAACCTAAGAGTAGAAGGAAAATTTTCCTGCCCCAAAAGTATATCTATCCCCAACACAAAGCTTGAATTCAAATGAATCTCAAGGAGACAACACAGCAAATTGTTTGACCACAAAGGATTTGGAATCAAATAGAGTTAAATCCAAATGCTCATTCTACCACTTCCTAGTTGTGTGAGCATGGTGAGTGACTTACATTCTTAGTAAAACTGGAATGGTGAAAAGAACTGCCTTATTAGGTCATCGCAAAGACTAAATGAGACAAAGAGTAAAGTTCTTAGCATAGTACCAGATACATTATAAGCATGTGTGGTTACCTTAATTCCTAATATCATGATTATTTTTGTTGAACTTAAGACTTTCATATAGTGTTTTTGAGCTTTCCTTGCTTTATACAATAATATTTAGAATTCCTGCATTACTGGGAACTGAAGAGTTAATAATGTAATTTCTCATGTACTATTTTATTTTATTCTCACAACCACATAATGTGGTAAAGTTTTATTATTCTCATTTTAGAGATAAATTAATCTTATCCCCAATCACACAGACTTGGCAGAGATGGGAGTGACATTGAGGCTGGCTGAATTCTACTCGTGATTCCTCAACTGGAGACTAGAAAAGACAAGAATTCTAACATGTGTGTAATAAGTGTCCCAGAAATACTTTCCATTTTCTCCCAGAGCTCTCTCGTATCTCTCTTTAGAATTGGAAGCACTATAGATTACGGTGGTATGTCAAGTCACCTTTTGAAGCTAACTGATGACCTTGTAACTAGTAAGTTTTCTTGGCAATATTTTGCAGTCTGATAGAATTATTACCACACTATTGAGAAAAACTCTTCCAGCGTGTCTCCTGTGTTTTCTCTTTCTCAATAGTCTGTTATAACAATACTTCACTTCTGACACTTCCGATTGTCAAATGTGTGGGAGTTTTTCCCACATCAAGCAATTCTGTAAAACCAACTGGGTGTCTAACAGTTTAACTCAGTTCCAACACTACATACCAGGAATTAGTGTATATCCCACAGGTCAAGGGCTCAGCCCTACAAGACTGCTCCCCTGTCACTTTATATACCAATGGCAAGTCTAGTTTGTCACCTGTGCCTGTGACTGACTGGCTATAAATTGGAGGTTCCCACGACCCCTTCCATAGGTTTGATTAATTTGCTAGAGGGGCTCCCAGAACTAGATATCTTATTCCCTAGATTTCTTGTTTATTATAAATAAATGTAATTCAGGAGCAACGAAAGGAAGGGGTACACAGGGCAAGGTACATGGAAATGGACACAGAGCTTGATGCCCTCTCCGGATAAGCTACTCTCTGAGCACCAGCACGTGTTCACCATCCAGGAAGCTCTTTGAGCCTGTGCTTTTGGGACTTCCTTTCATCAAGACATCTTTACAGTGACATAATAGATTAAATTACTAGCCATTGGTGATTAATTCGATCTCCAGCTCCCCTCCCCTCCTCAGAAGCTGGGAGTGAGGCTGAAATTTCCAGCCCACTAATCACATGGTTGGTTCCCCTGGCAAACAGCCCCCGTCCCTCGGGGCTTTCCAAAAGTCACTTCCTTAACATAAACTCAAGCTGGTTGAAAGGGGTTTGTTATGAATAACAAAAACACCATTTCATCTTTATCTCTCTGGAGCTATTTCAGGAACTGCAAACAAAACTAAATATTATAACAAAAGATGCCCCTATGGCTCCTGTGTAGGAAATTAACAGGGTTTTAGGGGCTATGTGCCAGAGTAGATAGAGACCGAATATGTATTTCTTATTATAAATCACAATAGTACAGATGCAAAGGTCAAGGAACATTGAGATAATAGATGGGAAAGACTGAAAAAAAGTAGAGATCTATTAAAACTGAAAATTTGACCCTGCCACTTCCCTGCTTCTGACTTTTTTATCCAGTGATTCTCAATCATACCTACACCTCGCCCAGGGAGCTTTAAAACATGCTAATTCCTGGCTTTCCTCCTATGAGATTCTAATGTATTGGGTTGGTAAGGCCTGGGCACAGATTTTTTTAAAATCTGGGCTACCTGCAGCAGAATTACTTGAAATGCTTATTAGAAAAGCAAGCTCCAGGGCCTCATCTGAGTTCTAGAGAACCAAACTCTGAGAATGAAAGAAGCTTCATTTTCCAACAAGCTCTCTAGATAAGTGCTTCTCAAACTTTACTGTTCATATATGATCATCTTATGAAAATGCATGTTCTGCTTCAGTGTTAAAACGAAAACCACAGCCCCCAAATGGTGTCACTATGCTGTGGACGAAAAAGGGACCACATACTAAACCTGGCAAGCTCGGGAAGACCAGCATGGTGGGCCCTACAAACGCAGAGACTCAACTTAACCACATAGGATGGTCTGAACATAAAAATTCCTAACTAAAAGTGGGTTGTGGTGGGTATTCACATCTTGGGCCTGTAGCTTTGTTGATAAAGGTTAATGGTTACTTTAAGTGAGCCCATCTATTGTCTTGGTGCATCTAAGATGACATACCCTTGGAATGTCAGAGTAATCCCTTTTGTCCACACCCCTCAGGGCACACCCGATTGCACCAGAGCATGAGACCACAGAACTCTACATTGTTATCTTGTTCCCAAATACCATATCTGTGTACTATAAATGTTAATTATTAATTTTCTTGTACCCACCAACGTAAAAGAAGCGTGTGCCTCTCCATTTTACTTTTTATCCAGTCCCAGAGATTTCCCGGCTTTGCTTTCTCCCACCTCCCTAATCTACCACCTGTGATTCATGTAACCCTCCTTATGTCTCCTTCGATTTTAATGTGTAAAATAAGCTGTAAAACTGCCAATCTCTGGGGCATTTTCTTAATCCATTGAGATTTTGTTTTCCGGCATTATCAGTTTGGCTCAAATAAACTCATTTAAATTCTATAGGTTTGGAGGTTTCTTATGTTGACAATGCTAAAGCCCATGATACTAAACCTAGATTTAATACTTGACCAAATTGCTGTTGCAACCTCTTTCAGAAATATAATCTTAACCAACCAGACTGAAGTTTTCGGTTCAACACTGATGAAGTAATCTGTCAGGTAGGCCCTCTCCGGTCCGCATGGAAAACAGGTAATCTGCATGATAGAAGCCCTTGCCATTCCCTTCCCTCAAAGAAGATATCCTGGTCTAAAAATAATCCTTTCTAGCTCTCTTGCCTCACCCTCCTTCTAAAAACACCTTCCATTTTGTACAACCTCTTGGAGCATCCTAGATGGGATGCTATCTGATTCATAAATTCCTTAATAAAGCAATTAGATCTCCAAATTTACTCAGTTGAATTTTACCTGTTATAACAGTGGCAATGCGGGGGGTGGGGGATGGGGGGTGAGATTCAGCATTTCTAATAAGCTCCTATGTTATGCCTAGGTTGCTGCTCTGGGGACCACACTTTGAGTGGCAAAATTCTAAACGATTCTTTTTTTTCCATTTTCAGTTTTTCCCTTGACAGCTTCGAGCAGTACTGGTCAGATATTTTATAGCTGTCCCTCACTTCGGATTTGTCTGGTGTTTTCTCATCATCAGCCTGGGGCTATGGGATTTGGGGAAGAAGATCACAGAGGCAACGTGCCATTTTCCTTACATCACACCAAAGGTACATACTACCAACATGATTTCTCACTGTCAATGCTGACCTTGATCACCTGGCAGAGGTCCTGTTTGTCAGGTTCTAAATGATTCTAATGCAAATGAATTTTAAGGTCCTCTGATGTACCAAGGAGCCAGACTGCTTAGCCTGGCATAGTGATACAGGACAGGGTGAATACCCCCGAGTGGGGGGACTCAAGCCCTGCATGGAGAGAGAGGTGGTCCTTGAAAGAACTTAAGTGCATGCCAGAGTTAGATACAAAAGGAAAATATATCAGAGATGAATAACTCTCCATAGACAGAGCCTGGTCTCCTTTCAGACAGAGAGTGAGAGACTTCGAGTGCTTGTGGAATTCAGTTTTTATGTGATTCTTAATTTCTATGAATTACAGTTCGAAGGTTTTATTTTCCTATTTTCCTTTGATAGTATGAGTTGCAGCATTAAATGCATGTTAATAATCTCAGTCTTTGTTCTGTAGGTTCCCTGTAGGGAATGAATGGTTGAGTTTATTTTGTGTAAGGTAGGACTTAAAGGCTTTGTTCTTGTTTTCCTTTCATGGTATGGGTAAATATTTTATTAGTTAACCCAGCAGGAATCTTTCTTTGTTCTGGAGGTTTCCTGTGGTCCAGAGCACATTTCAGGCTCTGAATACAACTTGTCAATTTGTGTAGTTTTCATGCCTCTTCCGTGAAGCCCGTGGAGACACATCCCTTCCTGGATCTCCACCTCTAAACCCACCACTTCCTGACGTGCACTTTAGGCTGCATATGTATCAATTTTTTTTTTTTTTTTGCATAGGTAACAAATTGCTTGTGGTTCATCCACCACCCCCTACACACACACATACACACACACACACACACACACACTCTGACAAGAATGCCGCTACTTTCTTCTTCAAAGATACCAGGATGGACTTCAGCTTCCAGCTCATCTGGGCTTTCCTGCTCTTACTACATTTCATTTCTTACTGCTTACCCTATCACTAACTCTGTTTGACTGAAATTAACTATTTATGCTTCTTTCTTTCCTATTAAAATAGCAGTACCAACAGCAGATAGCATAATAGACAATAAATGTTTGTTTAATTATGTGCTAAATAGAAACCTTACCATTATAAATATCAAAGAAAGTCGCCCATCATTTGGAGGTCCATTTCTCCTATTCCAATTTATGAGGTGTTTAGAAGGCTAGCAATCCTTAGTGCTCTGCACTACTGCAACCTAATTATTACCGTGCATTTTCTTCAATCCTCTTACTGGCCTTTTTAAAATATTGCTCTTATAGTCAATAATTTTCTCCCAAACCATAAAACAACACTTCGAAGGCTCCTGTTGTCAATCTGAATTCCAGCACCACTTTCTTCACTGCAAGGGCGGACATAAGCAGGCACTGACATGTGAGCAATTGGGTGGATTCACTGGCAGTGGCTGTCGAGGAGTTGAATTAGGAGCATCGATCACCATGCTATCCTTTAGAATCTGCTCTCCAAGGTTACATTCAAACCACCTTAATGGAGCAGTACAAAGGGCGGAGACAGCAGCGTTGCTATCTTCATCCATCATGTTCTTAACCAGCAAATAGAGACTGATGAAGGAGCTTGGCTGCAGCTGGGGCAAGACTGTTCCCACTCTACTTGCTGTGCTCCATGCCTCTCTCATCTTCCTCCAAACATTTCCTCTGAGATATTTGCTTTGGAAGGCAAATATTGATACCTGCTACAGTTTCATTAAATACTTGGCTCTTTGATACACATTCTTTGCTTAATTACTTTCTTTCATCTTCTATCTAGTTTGAAATTAGGGAGCAAATTTAACATTGTGGAAATTCATTTTGATTATAGACTATCTTCTTTCCCAGGTAGTGTTCTTAAATAAATATAGAAACATCTGGTGTTCCAGATCTTTCCTGGCTGAGCCAAAGGCTGAACTGGGCCAGAAAGTCTGTGTGATTCACAATGGCATCCAGCCTGGGGAAGCCTCCTCCTGCTGCTGCCTCCCTCTGAGTTTCTTGAGCTGGTTTCCTGGGCTCTTTGGAGGGTTTTGCCCAGCTGTGCACACTAGGGCATCTCTTCTGTTCTAAGGCCCAAACCCAGGCTGTGTTCATCCTTCACCTGCACGGCTTGTTTGAGCAGAATAGTGAGTCATCTGGGACAAATGAAGGTGAGTTTGGGTGTTAAGCTTGGGCTCCCTGGAGCTGGGATTCAGCTTACACAGTTAGCCTACTCTCCCCTCCTCCACTGTCTTGAGAAGAGAGCTTTTATTAATCATGAAACAGTATTTGTCAAATGTGAAAAAAATCTCAAAGGCCTGCACCATGTTAGGCCTTTAAAAATGGCAATGGGTTACAAGATTATTCCTGCTATTTCTCAGCAGCGCTGGATCAGAAAAATGCCAAACTTGCTTAAAGCGGCTGTGTCCCAGCACCTGCCCACCATGATATCTAGAGCCCAACTGTGTCTCATCTCTAGTTGCACTAGATGAAATTCAGTAGTTTGTGATCCCAACCACACATTAGAAACACTAGGAATATTTTAAACATAATTCAGTTCCAGGAACTTTGACTTACTTGGTCTAGAACACAGCCCTGGCAATAGTTTTTGAAAGCTCTCCAGGTGATCCTAATTGAAGCCAAGGTTGAGAACCATGGAACTCTGTCCTTCCCAGATCCTTTTCTAGAGCAGAAACATTTCTCCTGGTTAATCCCCCAAGTCATCAGCTCCACTTAGATTCCACCCCTATACTCTCTTTCCTCATCAGAAACTAGAACTTTTCAAGTTAATATGACTTTTTTCTTAAGAGAGTTGCCTGGTTTCTGCTCTGTTCCTATATTTGGTCAATTCTGCCTCCCCTACCTTCACCTGACATGAATTTTAGAAAGAATTGGGGCTTACTTCACTCAGGGAAGTTGAAAATACAAGATATTCACTTTCCCAGTCTCCCTTGCAATTAGGCATGGTCAGGTGACCTAGGCTTCATCAGTCAGACCCACCCACTAGGATGTGACTCAGGAGCCATTAAGGCAAAGGAAGAAAGACTCTAGGAATCCTCTGGTGACAGTGGTAGTAGGTGTCCAGAGTCTAGAGCCAGTGACAACAGGGTGCAAGATGCCATGTCCAATGCCTGGCAGCTACAGAGCACTGCTGTCACTTAGCCCATGGTACAGTGTGGCTTTGGGTCTCATTTATGGCTGCAGAGTCTCAAGCATGGTTCTTTCAATGATTCTGTGAGCATGTAATATCTATTTGATAAATTCCTTTCCAGAGTCAGTGTCTGTGTTATTAACTAAGAACCCAAGGGAATGTCACAAACTATCATCAGAGGAAAAGATGCCTCACTTGGAACAAGAGTTGCACTCCCTAGCCTTTTGATATGAGTCCAGACATTAGGTTTGAAACTTTCCATTTTTATTCCCTTAATTTCCATTCTTCCTTCTGGTTCATTGAATAGACAATCTGGCCAATTAACCTTCAAATTTTATCTTCCATCCACAGCAGAACCTAGGTTAACCCCTACCCAGCGTGGCCTCAGCCTCTGTGCCCTCCATTAAGCTGCCCCTGGTATTTATCACAAGATCGCAAGGTGGATGCATCATCAAAACAGCAGCCCCATTTGGTAGACTTTATACCCCGACTGGACTACACCAACTGGAAATAGAACCACAGGTAAGATTTACTGAAACTCTTTATTCACTTTAGCTAAGAAGAAAAGAGGAAACGATGTCTGACTGCTTTGCAAGGGTTGTCGGTGGATGACCATCCAGTGTACAATATAGCTGGTGGCAGCTGTAACTGTGAGCGAAAGCCTGGGGTGGAGGAGCAAGGAGGGAACTACGGTCACGTGGTGTATCTCAAAGCCTTCCTCCTTCCGTGCTTCATGGTGGCTGAATCATAAAAGGCATGGAGTAAAACTTCGTAAAGTACAGTTTTCCTGGAAAAGCAGGCTTTCACCATGAATGGGAGCGATTTGGGGGCTTGCACCCCACTGCAACACCCTAACTCCAGTGCCAGAATGAATTGTCAGCTCGTAACTCAAATATCTAACACATATTCAAACACTCAATATATATGATATCAATCCCAGTTAAGAAAACTAAAAGTGAAACATTCTGTGACCAGTCCCCAAAAGTCTTGGCATTTTCATTTCCAGATTTCTTTAGAAAGTTTGATAAAAGCTGGGAAGAGAATTCACTACAGTGACAGAAGTCCTCTGTTTTGCTGTAGTTCCTTTACATGGAGTTTTGGCAAGCATTTGCAATTACCCATAATTCTAGGAAATTCTATTTTTCTCAGAGGTTTCGGTTTCTGGGTGTTATGACTAAATGTTTAT
>NW_011888852.1:4634844-4637302 GCF_000151845.1 Pteropus vampyrus | reverse complement strand
ATCCCCCAAGTCATCAGCTCCACTTAGATTCCACCCCTATACTCTCTTTCCTCATCAGAAACTAGAACTTTTCAAGTTAATATGACTTTTTTCTTAAGAGAGTTGCCTGGTTTCTGCTCTGTTCCTATATTTGGTCAATTCTGCCTCCCCTACCTTCACCTGACATGAATTTTAGAAAGAATTGGGGCTTACTTCACTCAGGGAAGTTGAAAATACAAGATATTCACTTTCCCAGTCTCCCTTGCAATTAGGCATGGTCAGGTGACCTAGGCTTCATCAGTCAGACCCACCCACTAGGATGTGACTCAGGAGCCATTAAGGCAAAGGAAGAAAGACTCTAGGAATCCTCTGGTGACAGTGGTAGTAGGTGTCCAGAGTCTAGAGCCAGTGACAACAGGGTGCAAGATGCCATGTCCAATGCCTGGCAGCTACAGAGCACTGCTGTCACTTAGCCCATGGTACAGTGTGGCTTTGGGTCTCATTTATGGCTGCAGAGTCTCAAGCATGGTTCTTTCAATGATTCTGTGAGCATGTAATATCTATTTGATAAATTCCTTTCCAGAGTCAGTGTCTGTGTTATTAACTAAGAACCCAAGGGAATGTCACAAACTATCATCAGAGGAAAAGATGCCTCACTTGGAACAAGAGTTGCACTCCCTAGCCTTTTGATATGAGTCCAGACATTAGGTTTGAAACTTTCCATTTTTATTCCCTTAATTTCCATTCTTCCTTCTGGTTCATTGAATAGACAATCTGGCCAATTAACCTTCAAATTTTATCTTCCATCCACAGCAGAACCTAGGTTAACCCCTACCCAGCGTGGCCTCAGCCTCTGTGCCCTCCATTAAGCTGCCCCTGGTATTTATCACAAGATCGCAAGGTGGATGCATCATCAAAACAGCAGCCCCATTTGGTAGACTTTATACCCCGACTGGACTACACCAACTGGAAATAGAACCACAGGTAAGATTTACTGAAACTCTTTATTCACTTTAGCTAAGAAGAAAAGAGGAAACGATGTCTGACTGCTTTGCAAGGGTTGTCGGTGGATGACCATCCAGTGTACAATATAGCTGGTGGCAGCTGTAACTGTGAGCGAAAGCCTGGGGTGGAGGAGCAAGGAGGGAACTACGGTCACGTGGTGTATCTCAAAGCCTTCCTCCTTCCGTGCTTCATGGTGGCTGAATCATAAAAGGCATGGAGTAAAACTTCGTAAAGTACAGTTTTCCTGGAAAAGCAGGCTTTCACCATGAATGGGAGCGATTTGGGGGCTTGCACCCCACTGCAACACCCTAACTCCAGTGCCAGAATGAATTGTCAGCTCGTAACTCAAATATCTAACACATATTCAAACACTCAATATATATGATATCAATCCCAGTTAAGAAAACTAAAAGTGAAACATTCTGTGACCAGTCCCCAAAAGTCTTGGCATTTTCATTTCCAGATTTCTTTAGAAAGTTTGATAAAAGCTGGGAAGAGAATTCACTACAGTGACAGAAGTCCTCTGTTTTGCTGTAGTTCCTTTACATGGAGTTTTGGCAAGCATTTGCAATTACCCATAATTCTAGGAAATTCTATTTTTCTCAGAGGTTTCGGTTTCTGGGTGTTATGACTAAATGTTTATATCCCTTCCCACTCCCACCCCCCAATTCATATGTTGAAGCACTACCCTCCAACGTGATGGTATTTGGAGAAGGGCATTTGGGACATAATTAGGATTGGATTAGGTCTTGGGGGTAGGGCTCTCATGATGGGATTAGTAGCCTTAGAAAGAGAAAAAAAGAAGTTACTCTTCACCATGTGAGGACACAGCAAGAAGGTGGCCACATGCAAGTCAGGAAGACGGCCCTCAACAGAACTTGACTATGCTGGCACCCTGATCGCAGACTGTCAGACTCCAGAACTATGAGACAATAAGTTTCTGTTGGTTAGCCACTTGTTCATTCTGCAGTATTTGTTATGGCTAATATACTGGGTAATGACCTGATAGACATATGACCTTGTGATCCAAAAGCTGGTCTTACAGAAAGAAATGATAGACATATGACCTTGTGATCCAAAAGCTGGTCTTACAGAAAGAAATGACATATTGATGCTCATGGGAAAAAGCTAGACTCTACATTTCTTGAGGACAAAGACACTGTTCTTTTAGTATTTGAACACTGAACAATTGGACCAATGCTTGGCCCATAGAATACAGTCAACAAATATTTATGAATTAAACAGTAAATAAATGAGTGGATGAATGGATGGATGCATGGATGGACTGATGAAATAGAAAGAATAAGGCAATAAGAGAAGGAGTAGAGGAACAAGACTGACTCTTACAAAAATGTAGTTAATCAAGTGTGAATAAATATGCCTCTTATGGATTTTTACATGATAATTTTAGAGACCAAGGTCATGACTCTTCAGGTTCAGGACTTTTAGTTTTTTGATACTTCAGAAATATTAC
>NW_011888852.1:4631047-4632609 GCF_000151845.1 Pteropus vampyrus | reverse complement strand
TTTGTAATTTAGGAGTAAGCAAAGATTTCTTAGACTGCAGAAAGAATGAACATAAAAGGAAAAGTTCATAATTTAAACTTTATCAAAATTAGTAACATATGCTCCCCAAAAGTCACCATTAAAAATAAAAATATTAGCCACAGTGTAGAATAAAATATTTGATTTTTAAGGACTTGTATCCAGAACATATAAAGAGTTCTTATAACTCATAAGAAGACAAGCAACCTAATTTTTAAGATGTGTAAAAATATCGAACAGACACTTTACAAAAGATAATATATAAGTGGCTAATATGCACACAAAAAGAGTCTCAATGTCATTAATTATTAGTAAAATGTAAACTTAAACTAGCTAAAATTAAAAAGACTGATGATATTAAGTATCGATGAGATACGGAGTAACTGGAACTTTCTAACACTGCTGGTAGGAAGAGAAAATGGTAAAACTACTTTGGAAAACTATTTGACAGTCTCTTAAAATGGTAAACATACACCTACCATATGACCCACTCCTGAGGTATTTATCCAAAAAAATGAAATGTTCATGCAAAGACTTGTACATGAATGTTCATGAGTGTTCATAATAACTAAAAAAATGTAAACAAGCCAAATATTCATCAATAAGTAAATGAATAAAGAAAATAAAGTATATTCATACAATGTAATAAGGAAGGAACTCTTTCGATATTCAATAATATAAACAAATCTCAAGAATGAAAGAAGCCAGAGAAAAAGGAGTGCATATTGTGTGATTTTATTTACATAAAATTTTAGAAAATGTAGACTAACCTACGGAGAATGAAAGTAGGTCTGTGGTTGCCCATGGTCATGAGTGGCAGGAGGGATGGATGACCAAGAGACATCAGAAACTCTTGGGGTGTGATGGAAATATTCTATATCTTGATTGTGACAATAGTTTGACGGTGTATACAACTATCAAGACCCATCAAACTGCACATTAAATGAATGCAATGTCCTGTACATAAATAATACCTCAGTAAATTTGATTTAAAATTAATAATAATGCCCATTTCTTTACATTTTAGTTGTGATAACCTAATGCTATAGATTTTAAAGAATGCAATAGCCTGGAACAGGACCTGTCACATAGAGAGATCCAAATGACCTTGAAGTCCATCATGTAGGAATATGAGGGGAACAATTAGTAATTCTTTTTTTCCAAATTACCCACACATTTCAAAATGAAGTAGTTAATAAATAATACTCATTATACTTCTTAAACATCTAGTAATTGTATGTGTACCATGTGAATGTGCTCGGCTTAGGTTTTGGAAGATGCCCCATTTTCCATGTCAAGCCCCATCATGGTATAAGTCATCTCCTGGAAAGGTAAAACACATTGGAGGTTTTATTGCTTTTGCTTTTCTCTTCTTCAGAAAACTTGATCTAAACCCATTTACAGTCTTAGGTTTTTCTTTCATGCTATTTCAACTATTCTCTTTCAAAGTATTCTAAAAGCAAAAGTATTTCTGTTCTCTCTGAAGCAGCCATTTATGAACTTTTTATCACCAAAGACCCATTTTATTAGTTTTTCTTTGTGGC
>NW_011888852.1:4629486-4630997 GCF_000151845.1 Pteropus vampyrus | reverse complement strand
ATAATCAGGAACAGAAATCTTTTCAACAAATGATGGTAGAACCACTGAATATCCATACAGGAAAGAAATGAACTTTGAACCTTACTTTATGTGGTAGTTTCAAACATGTCCACAGACTATTTGATACTCCTCCACTAAAAAGGTGTAATTAATTTTTCTTCCCTTGAGTGTGGTCTGGACTTAGATACCCACTTCTAATAAATACAATTAAGTACAAACAATAGTGTGTAGCTTTGGATACAAGGTTATAAAAAGACACCTTGGTTTCCTTCTCACTCATTCTTGCTTAGGTCATTGACTCTGGGGAAGCAGCAGCAAAGCTGTGAGGACACCCAGGCAGCTCTGCAGACAGTCCCACCTGGTAAGGACCTGAGGTCTTTTGACAATAGCCATGTGAGTGAGCCATTCCTGGAAGCACCTTCTCCAGCATAGTCAGGCTTCTGATGACTGTAGCCATGGCCTATAGTTTGATCGCAACCTCAGGAGAGATACTGAGCCAGAATCACCCAGCTAAGCCACTCCCAGACTCCCAATTTTTAGAAACTGTATGAGATAATAAACATTTATTGTTTTCACTCCCAAATTTTATAGTAATTTGTTATACAACAACATATAATTAATGTACCTCACAACATAAATAAAATAAATCAAAATGAATCATAGACCTAAATATACATATTAAAACTATAAAATTTCTAGAAGAAAAGGAAGAAAAACATCTTTGTAATTTAGGAGTAAGCAAAGATTTCTTAGACTGCAGAAAGAATGAACATAAAAGGAAAAGTTCATAATTTAAACTTTATCAAAATTAGTAACATATGCTCCCCAAAAGTCACCATTAAAAATAAAAATATTAGCCACAGTGTAGAATAAAATATTTGATTTTTAAGGACTTGTATCCAGAACATATAAAGAGTTCTTATAACTCATAAGAAGACAAGCAACCTAATTTTTAAGATGTGTAAAAATATCGAACAGACACTTTACAAAAGATAATATATAAGTGGCTAATATGCACACAAAAAGAGTCTCAATGTCATTAATTATTAGTAAAATGTAAACTTAAACTAGCTAAAATTAAAAAGACTGATGATATTAAGTATCGATGAGATACGGAGTAACTGGAACTTTCTAACACTGCTGGTAGGAAGAGAAAATGGTAAAACTACTTTGGAAAACTATTTGACAGTCTCTTAAAATGGTAAACATACACCTACCATATGACCCACTCCTGAGGTATTTATCCAAAAAAATGAAATGTTCATGCAAAGACTTGTACATGAATGTTCATGAGTGTTCATAATAACTAAAAAAATGTAAACAAGCCAAATATTCATCAATAAGTAAATGAATAAAGAAAATAAAGTATATTCATACAATGTAATAAGGAAGGAACTCTTTCGATATTCAATAATATAAACAAATCTCAAGAATGAAAGAAGCCAGAGAAAAAGGAGTGCATATTGTGTGATTTTATTTACATAAAATTTTAGAAAATGTAGACTAACCTA
>NW_011888852.1:4620073-4627011 GCF_000151845.1 Pteropus vampyrus | reverse complement strand
TAAGACATCATGGAGGATTCGCAAGCAAGAAAAGAGAAGATAATCCCACACTGCTCTGTGTGGGGCCCGGAAACACAGCAGAGTAGCAACACCAAGATGCTAGAGTATGCACTAGTGTAACCTGGAGAAATGGGCTTGCCTCCCTCTGATTTTTCTTTTAGAGTGCCTCCTTCATCTCTTGGAAATCATTGAGGACTTTAGATAAATGGTCTCACTCCCATCCTCGTAAGCATTTCCTATCCTAGTCTCTGTCCCTTTTCTAAAAGGCTCCAATCTCCCATTTTACTCACTCACACTTCTCAAAAGTAATACAAACAAATGTCATTGATCCATTCCACAAACTTACATTGTTCGCTTTAATGTTTCAGGATCCCTGCTAGGCACTGGAGAGCCAGTGAAGAATAACTGAGTGCACTAGGATGAGGAAAAGGAGACAGTCAGAAATGCCAGTCCCATGATATAAGGGTTTTAACAGAGATAGGCAGAGTATGCTCTGGAAGCGCAGAAGAGAAGCCCTAACTCAGCGTTCGTGGCTTGGAAAGGCTGATTCTAAACTATGTCCTAAAAGCCTTGGAGAAAGTGGCCAGGGCGAGGAATTGGGAGTGGAAGGTGAGGGGATTCCAGGTAGAAGCAACAATGTGCTTCTTCCAAATAAGAGAACCTAATGCAACTTTGATGTCATATTGTCATCTCAATCATGTATCCATTATTCACACTTCACCTTATATAATCAAGTTATTTCCTAAACAGGCAGGTTTTAATTCATTTATTCAAAAATATTTATGGATCATGTAGTATATGGTGGGCACTGTGCGAGGTACTGAAAGCTAAGGGAAATGTTTCTGTCATAATTGGTGAAAGACTGGCATTTAGGAGTCTGCATTGTGTAAATGTTCGGAGCTCAGTACTTGGATCCCCCATAAAAGATTTGCGTGGAGGTCTGATGCTCAAAGAAAGATAGCAGGCAAGGAGCAGCAAGCAGAAGTGATTTATTAAGCAAAGCACACTCGGGCGTAGTCCAAGCCAGCAAGAAATAGAGGACTGAGGGCGCTAAAAAGTCGGAGTGGAGGTGGGGGGTTTATATGAGCTATAGAGTTTCTTTGTTCTCCTTCTGTCTCTCCTACCTGGAACCAAGCAAATTCCCTGCTCCTCCCTCAGACCCCCCGACTCCAAGCTGGAGCATCTGTAGTGTCTGCCGGTAGATAGGAACTCACTTGCCTGCACTCTGAAGGCGCATGCTCAGTTACCTAATTTTGTCCACACCAGCCGAGCGCTCCCAGAGTAAGGTCATATGACGGCCATCTGAAGATAACTAACGTGGTTGGGGGTAAGGGATGGGGTGGGTGAGGAAGGCGCCAGGTGCTACCAGGTATCTTGCCTACCTATCTGGCTTCTGACCTTGGGGGAGCAAGGGAGGCTCCAGAAGCCTGCAACGTGGTCTCCTTAACCCTTCATTGTCGCTCTCCCTCCGGCACATATCTACCTGTCTACCTACCCTACTCTGTCATTCTCCCTCAAGGACTGAGAATTCTGAAATCTTTCAGGTTTAGGGGCGAGGACAACCCTCTGTAACTACTTCCTGTTGAAAGGGGCAGTGGTCGTTCAGAGTTCCTGCCCTTGCTCTCTGCCGGAAGGGAGGGAAGAAGAGATTGTCAGGAAGGCTCTCCAGCAGAGTCTAAGAATCCCAGCAAATCCCCAGGGGATATAGGTTGCTAAGCCAAAGGTCAGAACCACCTGGAACTTGACAGCCTCCAGGTCAGAAGAAACACATTTTGCTATGAGATTAAGAATACAAGGCCCAAAGAGGAGGAGGAGAAATGAGAGTACAAGTGGGACTAGGGAACAGGTAGTATGCGTGTGAAGTTAGAAAACCAGTCTGGTGAGAAGGGATTGAGCTTGAGAGAAGAGATTTACTAAAGAGTCAAGCAGGTACTGGGTTAGTTCTTGTAAGTCTAAAGTATAGAACCTGTCAGGGCTAGAAGATATTATCTGTTTGTGTTAGGAAGGGATAGAAATAGCTTCTCCCGGAAGGAGAAGATCTGGGTAACATAAGAGACTAAGTAAGAGAGTTAATAAAATCCCAAAGCCAATAGCGACTCCTATAGCACTCATTCCTTATCTTGAGGTGTAGTGGAGACCCCGCAGTTTCTTTTGAAGAGTAGTCTGGGATCTAGTGGCTCACAGGTGTAGTTGGTTGGGAGGGCAAAGTATTTCAAAGGCACTGAGTTTTAGGGTACACTGTGGATTGGTTTTGAGACTTAGTAGAGCTATAGGACATAAGTCTAGCCAGGGCTTAGATATCTCCTGGCATAGTTTTGTTAAGATGCTCTTAAGGTTTTGATCAGCAATTTCTACCTTGATAGAGGCATGTAGGTGATACTGAATATGTAAATCTTTGGACACTTGTTAAGTGATCTGGGAAATGAAAGAGGGCCCAATGGAACAGGTCGAGACAGAGTCGGTAGCTCTACCATCTAGTAAAAATTTAGTTTTCCTACCTGCTGTGTCGAGGGTGACTTGAGGCTCCTCTGCCATGATGGCGATGGCTCTCTCTAGACTGGGGCCAGCGAGTGCGTGGGCCTCCCCAGTCAGAGGAAGCAGTTCTCTCAGTTGAGAAGCTAGCCAAGAGGGGAGAGGGCTGAGGAGGTCCTCCCTCCTCGGCTTCCCAGGGCTGGATGGACACTCACCCTTCCAGTGCCTTCCTTCCTGTGGTGTGCGCATTGGTTGCGCCTCCGTTCCCATGATGCTAACCAAGACCGAGGCCTTCCTGGCCCAAAAGGTTTTTGTCGCCTCGGGTCACCTCGAGTTGGTCCCTGCATTATGGCAGCTAAAATTTGTGCCTTTTTCCTACCCTTTCTTTTCCTCTTCTGCTTGGTCCTAATGATTGGACACTCTACATTAAGGCAACCTGAGGGGTTTGGGGTCCGGCTTCCAACTTTTGGAGAAACCTCTGAATATCTGATGCAGCCTGAGTTATAAAATGTATAGATAGGAGTGTTTGGCCCTCATCAGACTTTGAATCACTGTTACTATATATTCTAAAAGCCTCAGAAAACTGGTTAAAACAACATAAAACTCAGAAAATGATTTTGAAGAAGCACAGAATCTTTGTTTTTTACTCAGAAAACTTTCCCATGATCTCAGTAGCAGGCCAACAGTCTAAGAAACATTGTCTTATTTAGCAGAGAGGAAAACCCAACTCTAATTTGGTATTAGCTTACTTTTGATACTTACATTTATTTCCAATCTTGTTTAGCTTAACCAGATGCAAAATTTCATCTTTCAAGATTTTTCTTCACAAACCTTCTACAGCGTCCCTTCAGTTTGCCTCTTTTTACTCATCCAGAAATAACCAACATTAAGATAAACTACTTTCCTTCAAACTATGTCTCCATACCTTATACTTCTATTACTAAAAATATACATTTTCCTTTCTATCATAAGAATTTTTAACTCTTAGTGACCTCAATTTCTAGTGGCAGCTAAAAAGTAAGCAATTAACATTCTTTAGATTGGCAAATTTATGAATACATTTTGTAACCTCTAGAAGTATTTCATTTGCCCTTGACAGTTTGAAGGCGGCTGGGAATAAGGCCGGGGCAGGGTACAGCTTGTGAGACCACTGAGGAGGGGACCCTCCTTGCCAAGAGAAGTTCGATAAGTTTGATGTCCAAACATGGCTTGGCTTTCCTGCAGTGGGATGGAGATCCCTACTCCTGACATCGACATGTATTTCCCACCTTATTGTGTCCCGAACTCCCCTTAGAATGACCAATCCAAGCAGCCGAAAAAGAGCTGCTGCTGTCAAAGGCAAAGGTTGCCTCTTGCGTTCACAGATTTCAGCTCTCTGAGAAAGGTACTGTCGGATGACGCTACCATTACATAGAGTCCAAATACAGTCCAATTCCAAGCTCCCTCATGCTTCCCGCAGATAGAAAGGAGGTGTACAGTGGAGGAGGTGAGACAGGAGACAGGCAAAGAAAGAGAAGTCTTGGCTATCGGGATCAGCAAGAAAATTTTCACAGGAAAATGATCGGGGATGTGGCCATGTAGTTGCATTCCAGAGACAAGCACAGCCGGTAACTCTGTATTCTGGGAGACGAGAATGACAGACCTGGTGAGCCTGGCAGCAGATATGAGACAGAAACTTTGACCCCAGGAGGACGCCAGGAGAGTTTGGAAGTATTGCATGAAAGAGGAGAGAAGATCGGGAGAGGGTGAGGGCTGGAGGAGAAAAAGAGAAAGAATCATGTCTGGAGAGAAGAAATTGGAGATGAAAGTGGCGAGGTATGAAGAGAGTGAAAGTGCAGAGAGCTCAGAAATCACATCAGACACGCCCAGGTCCTCTGCCTCAGCGTGGGGCGAGGACATCTTTCCTTAGCCATTCTAGGTAGCTGTGGCCATAACGCAGAGTACTAAGCACAATCCAAGTCACACTGCCGAAAATGTTGCTAGCGCTTAGGAGTCTGCATTATGTAAGAGTTCAGGGATCCCCCATGAAAGCTTTGCGTGGAGGTCCGATGCTCCTCCACACAAAACAGCAGGCAAAAAAGAAAAACAGCAGGCAAAGAGTAGCAAGCAGAAGTGATTTATTAAGAAAAGCACACTTGAGAGAAGTCCAAGCGGGCACTTCAATAGAGGATTAAGGGTGCTGAGAAGTTGGGGGTGAGGGTTTATATGGACCATAGAGTTTTTTTTCTCCTCTGTCCCTCCTACCTCAAATGGTATGAATTCCCGGCTTCTCCCTCAGACCCTCCCACTCCAGGCTGGGGCATCTGTAGTGTCTGCTTGTGAATGGGAACTCATATGCCTGTACTCTGAAGATTTTGAGGGTAGGCACTTGCTCAGCTAACTAATTTTGCCCACACCAGTTGGGCGCCCACAGAGGAAGGTCATATGATGGCCATCTGTAGCTAACTGATGGGGTTGGGGGAAGCACAGGCGGTGGGGTGGGTGAGGAAGGTGCCAGGTGCTACCAAGCATCTTGCCTGCCTATCTAGCTTCTGACCTCGGGGGAATGAGAGAGGCCCAGAAGCCTGCCACATATCTTGATGTGCACATGATCTTGGGGCCTCCTTAACCCTTTATCGTACCTCTCCCTCCAGCTCATATCTACTTATCCTATCAAAATCATGTCTAAGTCCATAAATGTAAATGTTTTAAATGATTTTAAATGACAGAAGACATTTGAAAAGTGGAATAAGATAGGAAGATTAAAGGTAAAAAGAGTTATGTGGGCGGGGGGGAGAATTTTCTGGGTGTAAAGTCTAGTGTGAAAACAGATATTGAAATAAGACAGGAAGGAGGAGACAGGAACAGAAGGGGCTCAAAGCTTTGTTTTCCTGGGATGAACGAGGCAGAAGAGTCAAGGATGGTGCTGAGAGTTCTCTGTGTGATCAGAACAAGATGCAGAGGAATAGCACATGATTTTTAAGGACAACATAGAAACGAAATGTAAGAAAGTCCCAAGTTCCCTAAATGCAATTGAACAGCCAAAGACTTACATCAGGATTTTGTGGCCATGTTATTCCATACTTGGAATTAAAATCCAAAGCATATTGAAGGCAGAAATCTTGAGAACAACCCAGTACTTGGGCAGCTGTAACATTTCCTAAGTTTTTTGTAACATAAGATAAAATAGCATGCCTCAGGCACTGAGTTAAATGTCATGCACAGGATAAAAGCTGGATTCTCATTCTTCAGCCACCAAACCATGTCTTTTTTTTTCCCAAATGGATTGTGCTTTTACCCCTCTTGACTCATGGGACCAGATACTCATCTCTTCCACAATATAAGAACTATTTTTGGAAAATCGTAGGTTGAAAATCTGGTCCCCCAAAAACAGCTCATCGTGTTCCTTGGGGGAACGTGGTGAACAGCATGGATTCCCTTGCAAGGGATCCAAGGGAAGAACTGAGAGATCAAAGAACCAAGCTTGGATCGGCCATGTTTCCTCTTCCTTATTGCTTATGTTAAAGAGCGTTTATTAAACACATTGAGTGCTTGTTAGAGTGAGAGCAAGGCAAACTGACCACATGAAGTCAGCCCCTTGTAGACGTCCAGTCTATATAGAGGACACTAGCCTCCTCAAGAAGAGAACAGATGAAGGAAGACAGAATTGTACAGGTGTATGAAGACACAGGGCTGAGAGTGTGCGTCTACATCTAAACTCCTCAGCAGAGCTTTAAATCATCTCTTTAGTGTCCTCGGAAGATGTCTATGAGCATTCCTAGTAAAGCAGTGGTCACCAACCATTTTGGCCAGGGTTGCATAGAAGACAATTTTGCCATAAACAGGGGGAGGAGGTAATTTTGGGATCATTCAAGCGCATTACATTTATTGTGCACCTTATTTCTATTATTATTACATTGTAATATATAATGAAATAATTATAAAACTCACCATAATGCTGAATCAGTGGGAGCCCTGAGCTTGTTTTCCTGAAACTAGACAGTCTCATCAGTGAGTGATGGGAGACAGTGACACCCAGCGTGTCTGTCTTATGTCCAGTCTACTCTGTAATCTCATTTTGGTTACTGTCACTGCAGAAAACCTTGCTTCACAAAGACAGGATGCTGGAAATGGAAGCAGCCTTTTCAGTGCTTTTGTGGTAATTTCAGGATATTCCGCCTTCACTTTAATCCAGAACGTATGGAGAGTTAAAGTTGTCTCAAACATACTTTTAAGGTCGCCATCATTTGCGATTTCAAGCAGTTGATCCTCTTCTAGCACAGACAAAGTTGATTCACCTGGCTTATTCACAAACGAGTCGCAGATACACTCCTTACCTGTTTGGGGGTCTTTTGTTGCTGGGAGGTCATGCTCAAGCTTTTCTGAAAGCTGAGACAGGTGACCATGCACCAGCTGGGAGAAAGAAGGCTCAGTCTCTTAAAATCTCTGCTAATGTTTGAAACGTGTCAAAAATCCCAGTGTTCACT
>NW_011888852.1:4611364-4619283 GCF_000151845.1 Pteropus vampyrus | reverse complement strand
ATGACGAATGTCCTTAGCAGCAGGCAAGATCAACTCTTCAGCAATAATAAAGGGCTTCTTAGCTTTAGCAATGCGATTAGCCCCTAAGAATGATAATCTCATTGCAGACACGTCTGATGAAGTGGTGGCCTTCAATAATTGCTTCTGTTCTTCATGTTCACCATTTTTTCTCTTGAAAAACTCCAAAGGCTTGTGTTTTAATGCAGGGTGCTTGGTTTCCATGTGGCGAAGCAGTTTTAAAGGTTTCATGGCTTCGCTGGATAGGCGGTTGCCACATATTATATGACGCAGGCTTGGAGAATGTGAATCATTCTGTTGCAGTGAACCATACATAATTTAAGTTGGACTCCTGGTATTTTCTTCTAAATGCAGCTTTCTTTTTGCTGACAGTCTTAGAGTCTTCTGCTGTCTCGTCATTGGGTCTTTCCCCCTTTTCAAAGAAGCTCTCCAGTGACATTTGTTTTTTACTCATTTTGGTGAGGGTTAGTTTGTGGGCTTACCAAAACTGTGACTGAGACAAGGGCACAGTGCAAGAAAGAAGTGTGGATAGAAATGGTAAATAAAATAACAGGCAGGCCGCGTGCGCGGACTAAAATAAGCGTCAGATTGACTTCAAGCCTGCCACCAGATGCAGCTGTACAATTGAAGTACATCACCTCATTTGTAACTATCATGCTTGCCACCAGATGCAACTTAACTGTCACTTGCCACTCACTGATAGGATTTTGATATGAGTCTGCAAGCAATTGATTTATTATGGTCTCTGTGAATGTTAATCTGCTAATGTTAATCTGTATTTGCAGCCACTCCCAAGGATAGTAGCATCACTGCCTCAGCTCCACCTCAGATCATCAGGCATTAGCTTCTCATAAGGAGCGGGTACCCTAGATCCCTCGCAAGCACAGTTCACAATAGGGTTCACACTCCTGTGAGAATCTAAGGCCTGATCATCTGAGGTGAAGCTGAGGCGATGATACTAGCTCTGGGGAGCAGCTATAAATACAGATGAAGTTTTGCTTGCTGGCCCACTGCTCACCTCCTGCTGTGGCCCAGTTTCTAACGGGCCACAGACCAGTACTGGTTTGTGGCCCAGGGGTTGCAGACTGCTGTAGTAAAGCACCGTGCACCACAGGGAAAGAAATCAGAACATATTTTAACCTGTCAGCTCACATACAGTGCCTCAGGACCTGCACCAAGCCCCTGGATACAGGGGTCAGCTTTCTGAACTGTTTCAAATCCACATCTTTAGTTTTAATTTTAATGGGGGTATTCTCAAATAATTAGAGGTGGCCCGAGGCTACAGGCTGCAGCCTTGCTTTAGTCCTTCCCTTCAAAACAAATATGTAAGATACTAAGAAATGATCTATTGAGAATTAGATAAATTGGGATAACAAAAGGTTTAAGGGGAAAATACTCAGATTTAACCTGGGAGTTGAAAGAGTTTAACATATTGAAATGTTGCAAAATAATATGACATACAAGAACTAGAAACTAATCCTTCTCCTCTACCTGAATTTGGCCAAGCTTGTCCCCTGAGAATTGTGCATACCAGAGCTTAAGGCAATGAAACAGCAAGCTCAAGCTCAAGGCTGCTCCCTTGGCTGCCAAACTTCAGCACACCCCCTGTCTTGCCTGTGTCCCTCATCTTTGTACCCAGGCAGCCTGCTCCTTTCAGTTCTTGAAAAACCAGCAATGAGCCCACCCGAGGGATTCAGTTAAGCCATTAAATACTACTTTGGCATCAAAGCTTAACGCATCCTCTATAAGCCCTCCACTGTGTCACTTGGCACTTGTCTCCTAGACTCAGCTATGGTCTAGTGCCAGCTCTCAGCTTGTCCCTGCATCTCCACACCCCAGTGGCTCCATCCTTCAGGTCATGCTTCCCCGGCCTCATACAGACATTTACCCAGCTGGCTATCTCTACGTAGCTTATGAAAAAGAAGGAGGAGAAACAAAGACAAAGCAAGTAAGGGAAAGAGGAACAGAATGAAATTGAAGACGAAGAGGAACTTAGCTGTTTGACTTATTTTTCTATACATCACACATCTTAATATAGAAGAACAGATATACAGAAATAAAAATAATCCTGAGAAAGATGGGGGGGGGGGGGGGGGAGGGAGAGTAAGAGTTTAAAATTATTTTTTAAAAAAGACTTCAATAGAGAAAATAAGCTTGCATTTATAATTTGAACATTTAATTTTAATTTTGAATCCTCAAAATGATCCTTGAGGTAGCTTATAGTAAACCAATTTTATAGAAAAGGAAACTGAACTCTGAGAGTTAATGTACCCAGAGTCTGACTCAGTAATTTCACTTTCGATTTTCTGTCCTACTGAAGGAAATACTGGCACATGTGAAGAATGCATGCACAAGAATGTTATGGAAACATTGTACTATCAAAATTCAAAATAAATGTTCGTGTTTAGGGAAGTGTTTAAAATATGGTATATTCTGGGAACGCCATTTAGGGATATATGTTTTTTAATGCAGCAAATCTATTTTGTGATTACTTAGCTCTTCAAGTTATATTAAGTAAAAAAATTACTGAACAATATGTGTAGTATGATTCTATTTATGTAAAGAAAGATTTTTAAATATATTTTATCTTTACATATATGTATACAGATGCTTATAAAAACTATGAAAGGATACACCCCAAAATTTAAACATAAAGGCAAAATGAAGAGCCTTCTTCAAAAATCACCTCTCGTATCACTTCGAGTTCTGCTTCTTTTCCCAGGGGAAATTATTGCTTCTATTATTTCTATATCTGAATTTTTAAATTAGAATATATCATGATTCCTTGTATAATTATTAAAACAAAGGTTTTTTTTAACCATATGATACTCTGTAAATATAATGCTGCAATTTATTACTTTTGCATAGGAAATATCTGCTACTTCACAAAAGCCTGGAAATAAATTGGCTTCTTTTTTTTCCCTTTCTTTTATGTCAGCAATAGCAACAAATTCCTATGAGACCTTTAGCGAAATAGAGTATCCTGCATTCTTGCTTCTGACAGATGGAGAGACTTAGTATGCAGACTAGAGACAGAAATGTGGGGTCACCTGCAAGCTGTATTTAAGATCTGTAGTAACATTCCATGATATTCTCAACAGCAGCTGTCCTGATAGTACCAAATTATATTTAATGCAATTTTGCCTCACCAGACTAGACGCAGGAAGGAACAGAAGAGAGCACGATCCTTAAGCAGCTTCCATGCCCTGAGCTGAAATGAAATGACCATTAACGGCAGCACTGAATGTGTCTAAAGGGGCAGACTGAAGTCATCAGCAGAACCATCAAGGAGCAGGCCTATCCCTTTATTAACATTGTGAAGAAAATCTGTTTCTATGTAAATTTTAATAGATGCCAGAGTTCTCTCTCTCGTGTTTTCAAATTATTCCAGGGTAGGCAGTGACAATGTTTCCTCAGGGGAAGAGACTCAGGGAGCAAAGGTGACTGAGTCAAGAACACTGAAGGGGCAGGAGATAGTCGCCTCTCATGTGCTTCTGGGCACAATGTTTACATTACCTGAGAGGCAGAACACCCCCCCTCTCACCCCTGCACAAACCAATTTCAGGCGGGTATTAGAGAAACTTAAGCATCCCTTTCTTGGCAGGCTCAGCGGGCTGCCTTATCATTCCCTTCAATCCTACTCAGGGTCCTTCAATAACACCCCCGAAGTTGACATCGACAGACCAGGACAATAAGATATAGATGTCCATGTAATCACAGACATAATACATCTTCCCGGTGATCTTAAATATATTTTTTCCTACTAAGATATGCTCTTAGAGCTCATTCGTTCTCTTTCTCTCTCTCTCTTTCTCTCTCTCTCTCCTTCTCTCTCTCTCTCTCTCTCTCTCTCTCTCTCTCTCTCTCTCTCTCTCTCTCCCCACCACTCTCTTTCCGCCCCAGGTAATTCTTAGAAAAAGTCTCAAAAATGTTATTGAGGATAATCGTAATTTGGAGTTTATTTGAAAATTTTTCAAAATTCGTTTCTATATCAAAGCACAGGTTTTGATATATTGTTATGTTCTCTTATATTAATAAGAGAAGAACATCCAGAAAGATAAGCTGACCGAATGCCCAAATTAAGATAAATACAAGCCAACTGGCAGAGGAAATGGAGGGCAGCCAGGGAAGGATAGAAAACCATGTAGACAGGATTGAGAGCCCAGAAACAGGTCTGCTTTGCTAAACTGACCAGTTCTGTGGTCCCAGGAGTGGAGGGTGATGATTTTGTTCACACAGTTGAGGAGCTCCGTTTCTTAGTGTGTGTTCTCACTGTCACTATCCAGAAAGACACTGACAACAAGATTTTCAGAGTGCCATGGAGTACTTCTGGACACAACGAGAGCCTCCCCTTGCCCCATCAGTGCCTTCTCTCTCATTTTTCAGCCATGTGATCTTAGTTAAGTCATATTTTTTAAACCCCTTTCTATCCATGCAGTGGAGATCATTGGACTGTGTGCTCTGCCCAACTCACAGAGCTGTTGTTAAGATGCAAATGCTTTCTGTGGACTAAGGCACAATACAAGCAAAGGGTTTCAGTTCACAATAGCATTGCCTGTGGTTGAGAGAACAATTAACTGAGTTTAATTAGAATTAAACCCACAGAGCTAAGAGATAACCAGAAGGTTATTAAAGGACGCTATGGTTATTTAGGGAACAAAAACAGGACAGGATGGTGACATGGATGAATAGGGCATTTCCCGTTTTAATTTTTTCCTCTTATTTGTACAAATGAAAGCAATTGTAATCATTAAAGCTATAAATTGAGAGTCAAGTGCTGCACGTGTGGTTTGTGGGCACCATTCACAGTGTAAATCCCGGTGGGAAGCAATGCTGATAAACAACATGTGGCTCTTTTTACAACAGGTTATTTGTTCTTTCACTCAACAAATTTTTACTGAGGACTACCAAGTACCGGACCTCTGCTAGGCTAGATTGGGATAAATACTACGAAAGAAAAAAAGGAAGAGGTCACAAAACAATACAGGGCATTAGTAGAGGGAGGGGGAAAACATCTTTTTTTAATAAAAGTAGAAGAGGCAGTATTTGAGCTGAAAGCTGAAGAATGAAAATGAGGCATTGCAGAGCTGAGAGAAGAACATTTCAGGCAGAGAGAACAGCAAATTTAGAAGGTGTGAGGATAGGAAAAGGCCGAACATAATTCGGGAACAGAAAAGAACCCAGTGATGCATGGGCTCACCTTGAGCACAGCACTCAACATTTTCTGCTTTAGCTCACACTGATCAGTGTTATAGCCATCGATGGCCTGAAATTTCTGTACAGATCAAAATACCATCCACTGAAAGGAGAAAGTGAATAGTCATCGATCTATTGTTATAAAAGACTTGGATGATCCCTCTGGCCAATGAAATACTTACTATTTGTCATAGCACTGTATAAGGTGTCATTTTTACTTAATTAGTAAGATAAGAGAGTAATTAAATATGACTTAAAAATAAAATCATCAGAGGACTGCTGTGAGATCTTCTAAAAACCCTTTAGAATTAAATCAATCGACAAATATTTAATTTGCTTCTACTATATTAGGCACTGTGGAAAATACAAAATAATAAAAGATAAAGCTGCCACCCTTAATGAATTTACAACTTACCTGTGGGAAAATATGTATTAAAAATAGAAACTTAAAAATAAATTGTATTTCATGAAGTACAATGGTCTATTGCATAGCTTAGACTGCTGTAGGAATTCAGAAAAAAAAGCAATTCCTTAGGACTGATGTCAATCTCCTAAAGTTTCTCATTGTTCTGTGCCTTGTGTACGTAGAAGATAACCCATAAATAAGTGAGGTATATTTGAGTTTTGATTTCAAAGATATGTATGAAATTAATTAGCAATGAGAAATGAGGGGATCTCAAGGCAAGGGGACCAGCATGATCTTACGTATAGGTGAGAATTAATATGACATACAGAGAGGCAGTACAGAGGCAGGCTGTATGAAGGATATTGCGCCAGTTGACAGAGGATTCTGAATAGCATAATTAAAACTTTGGGTTTGATTAAAGAAGCAATTTTAAGTTACTGAGAAATATAGGAACATGATTAAAATGGTGTTTTAGGAAACACTCTAACAATTGTATTCAAGGGAAAAGAAACAGAAGACAAAAGATCCAGTTACAAAATATAAAGAAGACATGGTACATATATACAATGAAATATTACTCAGCCATAGGAAGAGATGAAATACTGCCATTTGTGACAACATGAATGGATCTTGAGATCATTATGTTAAGTGAAGTAAGTCAGATGGAAAAAGTTGAGAAACATATGATTTCTCTCATATGTGGGATATAAAACTGAAAGCAACAAATGAACAATACAAATGAACCAAAACCCACAGACACAGACAACAGTTTAGTGGTTACCAGAGGGAAAGAGGGGAGAAGGGGAGGTAGATAAGGGTCAAGGGGTCAAATATATAGTGATAGGAAATTTGACTTTGGGTGGTGAACGCACAATACAATAAACATGTGACGTATTATTGAATCGTACACTTGAAACACATAATTTTATTAACCAATGTCACCCCAATAAATTTAAAAACATTTTTAGAATAACACAGAATATAAATAAGTAAATAAAGTTATACATAAGCCAAAAACTGTACAGTGCATGTATGATAATAGTAAAAGGATGGACGATGAGGTTAGCAGAGTCACTTACGCACTGGGAAAGTCCAGAGCGTACCCTTATGTCTGAAACACTCCCTCGTGTTGCTTGCATGAGCATTCCTGCCTGAGGGCATTTGCGTTTACTGTGCCTTCTACTTGAAATGCTCTTCCTCACACATCTGAATGGCTCACTCCTTCACTTTCTTCGGTCCTCTGTTCAAATATCACCTTCTCAATGAGCCTTTCCAGAGCATCTGCTTAGAAGTCGCAGCTGTCCTGGCATTCCCTAGTCCCTCTCCTGCTTTGTTACTTCATAGCACTTATTACCATCTCACATTCTACATATTTCACCTATTTATTTGTTTATCGACAACTTCCTCCAATTAGAATACAATCTCTATGAAGTGAGAGATTTTTGTCTGTTTCGTTTATTGTTTTATCTCCAATGCCTGGAACATAGTAGATAATAGTTTTTAGATTAATGAATCAGTCTCAAGCACGTGTAATTTTCTGATGGAGGCACCAAAATATAGAACTATTCTTTCTGGTAGAATCAGTTGTAATAAAAATCTATTACCAGACTTATGGCCCAGAGAAATTGCCACATCAAAGCACATAATATCTTTTTAATACTAGACAACACTCTGAGATATAACACTATAAATCAGCAAACAAACTCTATCTTAATAAATATGAATTATGCAGATAAGTACTACTTGTATCCTTGACTAGAGACTAATTTTTTTTTAAATATGCTTTTCTTTTAACGTTTTAAGTCGTATGGGACCAATAATCTTTGCAAATGGAAAAATGCTCAGTGTCTCGTTTACTAGTGTCAATTCTTAACTCCACATGTAGAAAAAGATGAGCTTTCATTTCATAAGCATGAAATCACAGTGACATTGCATAATCCTGTCAGTTAACTGACACACTTCCTGAGTGCTCCTATGGAGTGCATTTGACCCAGGGCCATAACAGAATAGTAAGTGGACACAGCCTACAGAGAGCTCAGAAACTAGATTGCCGACATGAGAAAGAAAGCAAGATTTCTTCAAATTAATGCTCTTGGTCTAGCAGAGAGCCACAAAGAGGGAGTCATGGGCTTCACTTCAGCATCAAGCAGTCATTATCAGGCATGGTTGTAGGAATACTCTCTAGTGTCAAAGTTACTGGCCAAGGAAGCAAGTTGCAGTGAGCTGTCTAATGTACTATCTCTCGGTATATCTCATGAAACCAAATCACAGGCTTGTTCCACATCAGGTGATTCACTTT
>NW_011888852.1:4591470-4609364 GCF_000151845.1 Pteropus vampyrus | reverse complement strand
GGCACTCAGCAATAAGCTGACATGCTTAAAGACTAGGAATAGCTCAGCTTTTCCATGTGCGAGTGATACTAATAAATCAGGATTTCTGGGCTGCAGACTTATTTTGGTGTTGGGTATGCCACCTCTCTTCAGTCTCATGCACATTTGCTTTCTGCTTGTCAGTGTTTTTTCCCACTACACCCAACCCTGGAAAGTTTCACTGAACCACTGCTACTTAAGATCTTACTGGTGTCAGCTATTATTGGAGAGGTATATATTTTCTCATCAGTGTAGAGTCATGTAAACTCATTATTTATTCCCTCTCAGAGTGCAACCTTCTCTCTGAACACTAGTGCTTTTAGAACCCGCAAATCACCATAACTCAGCTCTGACCCCCCAATCACCAACCTGAGAGCTAAATCACCAGTCCCATGAGAAAGAAGGATAAATGATACCTTCAGCTCTAATATGTACTTCTCACAAAAAAGTGTTCGCTCTCATTAACCAACAATAAACATATCTGGATGTGAGAAATGATATGGTAAATAAGAGATAGGGTACAAGGAGACAGACAAGAACTAGATAATCAGGATTTTATCTTAACATAGATAATAAACTTCAAAATTAAAGTTCTCATGTTACCTTAAAGCTCTTCATCATTAGATAAGAATTCAATTAAAGGATGAGTCCTGTGCCTAAATTTAATAGAGTTGAAACTAGATTTGGCTCCTTTTGCTTCCTGGGAATACGCATGTCAGAGAACCTGAATGTATTTCTTGTCTCTTTAGAGTCGATTAGAACGCTAGAGACTTGACTGCATACTAATGGAAGGGAGAACATTCTTGGACTCTGTCAACCAAGATGAAAGCTTTCTCACCAGTGGGAAAACATTAGGAAAACCTTAAACTATTTTGAACAAATAATTAAAATTTTAATACTCAGAGTATTTCTGAATCTTATTACACTGAAAAGTAGATTCGAATTTTTCCTCTGTGACTTTATTACTGTCAACAATAGTAGAAAGCAAATACTAATTTTTGAGGCACCTAAGGTAAAAAAAAAAATGTTAAATATGTGTAACTAACATTTACTGAATACATTAGTTCCCCCTTATCCATGAAGGATACGTTCCAAGACTGCCCAGTGGATGCCTGAAACCAAGGATACTGCAGAACCCTAGATAAAGCATGTTTTTCCCTATACATACATACATACATACATACATACATACATACATACGCAGTCGTAATACAGTTTAATGTATAAATTAGGCAATTTTACAGATAGAAATTCCTTCTTTACCTTAGATCTTAGCAACCTCAGCATATGATGTTTTGTTTTTTTCCTTATTAGGTCAAGAACTTTCACCTTTTCACTTCAAGGAAGCACTTATGGCTTCTCGTTGGCATGCCCCAATTGCCAGCATTACTACTCTCATGCTTTGGGACCACTGTGAAGTGAAATAAGGGTGACTGGAACACAAGCACTGCGATTCCTCAACAGTCCGATAACCCAGAGGGCTGAGGGGTGACATGGAGCGTATACAGCACGCAGATGCTGAACGAAGGGACGATTTGTGTCCCTGGGCAGGACCAAGCAAGAAGGTGCACAATTTAAAATTTATGAATTATTTCTGGAATTTTCCTTCTAATATTTTCAGTCTGAGGTTGACCATGGGTAACTGAACCTCAGAAAGCAAAACTGCAAATAAGGGAGGACTACTGTACTTACTAAGTGCAAGGCATTGTTCTAAACACTTGATATTAATTTGTTAAATCCAATACTTATTATTATTACCAATACAGAAATAAGAAAAACGAGGTACAAAAAGTTTTGACTTATCCAAAATCACACAGATGATGAGTAGTAGAGCCAGGATAATCTGCGCAATTGCCTTTCCACCCTGCTGGAAAGGAGTGAAAAAAGGAGAGAGACAAGGAGGGAGTGGGGAAGGGAGGGAAGAGAGGAGGGAGAGAGGGCGGCCATGACAGACCCCTTAACTGCACCGTCCTCTAACCTTTCTCCCATCCACACATCTTTCCCATCTCTTCAAATGGCATCACCACCATCTACCTGCTCAAACAAGTGCTGGAAGTCATCCTTGAGTCTTCTTCTTTTCTTGCACGGTGTCTTCCTAAATATATCTTAAGTAAGCCTACTTCTCACCATCTCTCGTTTTCCTGCCTCTGTCTCTCGCCTGGATGGCCATGAAATTCTCTAAAGTGGTTTATTCACTTTAATTCTTGCCTCCCTGAAAGTGTTCAGTTTTCGGTTTAGCTTCAAGTATTAGAAATGTAATATTATAAAAGATTCCAAAAATGAACTAAATGTGCCAACGAGAAGGAAGTTTAGTATCTTTGCCATTCCAGAAGTAAATTGCTTTCCAATAGGATATACTCTCCAGTAAAATGTTTCCTCTTATGTCCGAATAGCATGAGAGAAACTCGTTCACTATCTTTTCTTTTCAAGAGCATGTTTCTTTCTGTTTAAATAGCTTTATACCAGTGGGATAAAAACCTAAAGTAATGGATCAAAAAAAAAAAATAATTCCCAAAATGCAACTAAAGACAATCTGTTCATAAAGAAAAAATAGGTGTGTATATCAGTTTTAAGCACATATTAAATATTGCAGAATGCAACCATTATTTCTTATGCTTAGGTTCTCTTGTTAATGTTGATTTATTCCATTAATTTTTTATTTATTCTGTTAAAGTTATACAGTTTCACGAAGGGAAGAAAGAAAGGATCTATTGTCCAAATAACGGAAGATCTATCAATTTTTTAATCTTCCTCAATTGAAGCTCCCTTTATCTCAAATAGAGTAGCTTAGAAGTTAATGATATTATTTGGATACTGGATGATGAATACAACATATACTTCTAATTTCCTCTCACAGTACGAGCATCATACTTTTGTAAAACTCCGGAATGGCTTCCTTCCTCCTTTGAATGGTGTTGCAACGTTTGCACTATTAGTCTCGTCATCTTATAAGACAACCTTCCCCAGATAGTATTTATATCTGGCAGCATGATGATAGGAATCAGCATTTAATTAATTGTGCAAATTAAGCAACTGCAATCGCTCACAGATTCTATTAACCTGGAGTGCTGCTGGAATGCTTACTATTTCAGAATCTTGGAATAAAGAGAATGAACAGATGCCCCATTTTGTTATCTAAGTTTCAAAGATAACTTTTGAAGTACTTTTAAATTTACTAGAAGTACAATGTGTGAAATTAGATCAATTTTGCCCTTATGGTGCCTGAAGTGAAAAAAAGAAAAGAAAAAAGAAATCTGGAGCTTCTGGAATACAAGCTGAATGCTTGCCTTTATCTCAAGATCTAAAATATTTTCAAGAGAATGATAGAAGTCTTTCCTGAGAAGGCATTTTAATTTTGTCGAAAGACTGACTGTTTTTCTGTGGCTACGGTGGTGGCTTTCTTACCTCATGCAGTTTTCTCTGAACAGACACATAAAGCCTTTACCAAAGCTTTCGGCAGATTTTGAATTGAATTACTATAATTCCCTGATGTTTTCCCCTCCACAATGTAATTGTACTGAATTATATGATTGTTTTCTGTGTTAGTGAGTGGCCTCCTTTCAGTTCCAGGCTAGGACTTGAGCAGACAGAAATTCGAGCAGCCATTTACCTGTTGCTGGGTTATCCCAGATAGAATCAGAAAAAACTTTCCTGTAGAAGTTGAGGATCAAAATCCTGTGCCTCTAAGGAAAAAGTTTGTAATCTTGTGTCAAGAAGCAGACACTAGGCATAGACAGAGGAGATGATACACAGGGCTATGAAAACCTTATGGTAATGACATCAGCTTTGACCTTGGATCTTCCAATCCATTCTCCACACTGAAGCCTGGATGAGGTTTCTAAACAATGTGAACACGTCAATCTCCAGTTTAAAACTATTCCCTGACTCTCTGCTGTCCTCAAGATAAAGTCCAGATTCCTTATCACAGTTTAAAAATAGTTTACTATTTAGCATCTGCCCATATCACCAGGCTCGACTCTTGCCTCTCCACTTATCTCTCCACTTACCTCTCCACTCCAAACAAACAGAACAAGTTGGGGTTTTAAACCTAGCCAGGTAGGCTTGCTACTCAAATTACTCACACCACCTGGACGTGCTTCCCCCAATCTCATGTCTGTTGCCTGAATAACCTCTGTTCATCATCCACATTTTATCTGTTTTTGACTTCCCAAGCCTGGGTTTGGGGCTTCTCCTCTGAGTTCCTCTAAAAACTGTATATTTATCCCTGTTAGAGCATGAATCACATGCTGTGTAATTTAACCTTTTCATGTCTTCATATCCTTGATGTCTATCTTGTCCTGCCTGTGTAGCCTAGAACCCAGCACAAGATTAGCACATACCATGGCTTTAGTCAATGTTTACTGAATGAACAGAAGAATAACTGCCAAACAGAAGAGTGTCCACCGGTAAAACCTAATGTTATAGACAAAATGTTCCGCTCTTAATTTCCCATTTAAAATAATCCATCAGAACACCAATGTTGAATAACTGTTTTGAAAACTTTCCAAAGTTTACCAAACTTGAGATTTTTACCTGAAGAATTGAACTCTCTCTTCTCCATTCCACTTATACAAACTCTCCCTGACTTTCAGGGATCCATAGAGCACTCCCTCCCATCTACAGAGCCATCCCTGACTACTGACACCATATTTCTTGCTATCTTTATTCCCCTTCCATCTTCACAGGTCTTCACATTGAATTTTATAACTTAGTTCTTTATAGTATCCTATTATTCTCTCATTGTTTCATGTTTAGCCCATCCCTCAGATAAACTGTCATTTCTCCAAGCACAAGGTCATTCTTATACTTATTGAATGTGTCATAGAATCTAGAATAATGCCTACTAAAGTAGCTATCCTTACATCTCTTACCACATAATGCTTTCCACTGAAATTTGTCTTAGTATCTTATGTCACATCTGGTGTCCCCTTTTGCAGTCCAGATTTTTGATCCTCTGTGGCCTAATCTATATCTTATGGCTCTTTCACTTCTAACATGGGTAATGTGTCACACACAAAAAGTAAATGTTTGTTGTAGTTGATGAGAATGATATATTTCCAATCTGAGAAGAGAAAACCCATCTGCATGTCCAATCATCTGATTAGCAGGACCCCAGATGCCTGAAAATCTCATGTCCTATTTATCTTTTGCATCTGACCTTGATAAATTCCATTTGGATTGCCCAGTGACCTCAGGGATGGTACCATCTCTGGTAAGTTGCTCCTTTTGGCAGAAGGAGCAAAACTTCCACTGTGGAACATTTACCTGTAAAGAATTCTTTTGTAATGAGGGGCACACATTTTGCTTAGTTCAAGTTTCTGCATAGCAGAAGGCAAGTAGCATTTAATTACCCCAGCTGCCGATGCTGCCTTGCAATTATTGTATTTATTTTGAGATTTACAGCTGTAATGAAGACATTAAGAAATGAAATCTTGGAAGTCTGCTGCAGTCCCAAGGTACCAGGATTAAGTTTATGATTAATACTATTCACACACCCACAGCCTACAATAATAAACACCATCATTACCCTATTGCTGGCTTATCTTGGAATCTAAGATTGCTTGTCCTACATTGAGTACTGAAGATTTATAACTTCCTCTTCTCATACTAAAGACCTCATCTGCTCTAGATATATAAGCCCTTTTGTGGAGGAGACAAGCTAATACAGGATGTGCTTTCATCATAGAATATGACAGCAATGAAAACAAACTTTTATTGATAAGAAAAAAAATTGTCCAGAAATCCTTGATTAGTATTAATATTAGTATATTATAATATCAATATCTGTTCTGAAAATAATGTTGACATTCATCTATAGCACTGATCATTGTTTTACTTCTTTGATAATTACCTTGCAATCTTTAAGGACCTGAAAACCTGGGTTCCTGGTCTTCCTTAAATGACGAACAAAGTATAACATGATTCCTGCCTACTCTGCCCCTTCCCAATTGATCATATAGTACCAATAAAAACAGCAGCAAATTTTCCACTATTCCAGCATTGTACAGTTCCATAAATGACCATTCACACTATATCCTGGTGTACAACACAGGCTACTGTATAATGTGAATTGATCACCTTGAGTTGTAGACATCGCTTTTCTCCAGGGAAGTGAGCCTCAAGCTGCTGACATTGTGATTTGGAACTAGATCCTGAAAATGTATGCAAGATAAGGACTCTGAATTCTCTCTTTTTTGGGGTTAACAATTGTATTTCCCATGTATTCTAGCTAGGTTTATCAGACTTAAAGCAACAATAACAGATAATAGAAAGAAATATAGAATCGACTTCAAAAATGATCAGTACTGATCAGTGCTGTGATGTCAGTATACTGACAATGGCAGATGGGGATGATGGGTGCAATGTAAATTTGTGCTTGCTTAGAAAGTCAGAGAAACCAGTATTTACCAAGTTTCTACAGATGTCAGGCAGCCTACTGTATATGATCTCATTAGATGCTCACAACCCCTCTGTAAGGAAGGCACAATTACTTCTATCTTGAAGTTAAAGAAGCTGAGATTCAGAAAGCTTAAAGAACTGGGATAAGCTCTCAAAATGGTTTCCATGATCACATTGTTACTCTAGAGAACAGAGACATTTCAAGAAGATTATGAGTTTCCTCCATAACAGAGCTGTCCAATAGAAATATAATGCAAGTCACATATGTAATTTTAAACTTTCCATTAGTCACATTTAAGAAAGTAAAATTAAACAAGTGATAATTCTTACAGTTTTTATTTAACCCAGTATATCAAAGATGTTATTATTTTAACGTATAAAACAATTACTAAGATTTTTTTTCAAACTAAGACTTTAAAATTTACTGTATATTTTATACTTATAGCACATTTCAACTTAAACCAGTGTCTATTTTGGATTTCTACTACATTTTAAGCCCTTAATAGCCACATGTGGACAGTGGTTGCCATGTTGGACCATGTAGCACTATAGTGTGCACTGTATATTGAGCTAAGGAAATTTAAACAACAATAATAATATACAAAGAGACCCAATGAGAAGTTGCTTTTACCATATTTCAGTCATTCATTCATCTATTTGACATTGACTGAGGACCTAGTTAACAACCAACTATAAGGGATAGAAGGAAAAATAATCCATAGCCCATGCTTAAAGAAAATTTGGAGTCAAGCAGGAGAGATAAGAGAATCAAGAAATAAGAATTATTAGGATGGGGAAAGTTTAAAGTACTCTAGAGAACAAAAGTCACAAGAAGCACAGATAGACAAAAGGGTATGGGAGCTTCTGCAGAGGGAAAGGCTCTTTCTAGTTGGGAGATCAAGTGAATTTTGCATCATTTAAATTGGGGGGAAAAGGTAGGTAGAGAGTAGGCATGCAGAGTCATGGAGAAGGGCCCTCTAGGCAGAAGACACAGCTTAAGCAAAGGCAGGGAGGTGGGTCAAGCATGGAGTGTATGTGAAAAATGGTGAAAAATTCTGTAAGCTGGAAGCTTAAAGTGAGTGAAGAGCAGAAAGGGAAAAAGTTTGAGGAGTAAGCAGTGGTCAGTCATTACAGTTTATGAATAAAGGACCAATACTATCTTCAGGAGTTTAATCTAACAACACAGTAGGTAATTTGGTAGAAATATTGCAAGATGGTGAAGGGACTTATGTAATCATCTGGGTGAGAGGTACTGAAGTCATAAACTAGAAGGAGAATGAAGAGACGAAGTCACAAGAAGTACTATTGGAGGCTGAATTAACAGAAGTGGCAACTGCATGGAATGAAGAACCGTTCAAGATGCTGGGGTGTCTAGTGTGGCACCGGTGCCACTAGCAACAAACACATGTGAAAGAAAACAGAGAAAAGGGAAAAGGAGATTTTGGAGGGTCCAGTTTGGTACATATTGAATTTTATTGATAATCTTTTATTGGACAAATAACTATGTAAATAATAAAGTATAGATACTTGATCTCCTCAAGTACTACTCAAAGAGAAAATGAACTAGCGTTTAGGGAAATTAGAATTCTTCGCTCTCTATATCTGCGACATTTGGCAAGCAGCCTCACTTCACTGTGTCTCAATAGCCTCAAATGCAAAATGATGATGATGGAAACTCACTCTCAGGGTTGAGTGACAAGTAAATTGTTACAGGTAAAATTTGAGAACAGTGCCTGGTCCGGGGTAAATGCTGGCTACTACTATAACTACAACTATAACTCAAAAAATGCTGGCTGTTATTACTATTATAACTACAACAATTTTTCTGTTAGGGAGATAAGTCTGTGGCAATGAGGTCTCTTTCTTCATCTCATTTCTGTATGGAAGGCAGAATCAGCAAAAGTCTCTTAGATGACTCAGGGCCTAGGATTGCTGGCATTCTCTCTACTTTGTGGGCAGTTCTGCCTCAATTGTGGAAGAGCCAGTGTTGGTGTGGGAATCTCAGAGTCGAAAGATGCAATATGCTCCAGAATAAGCAATAAATGTAGATGTTTGGTGGAGCCAGCTTATACCAACTCACAGAAGCCAATTGTTAAAGTTTTGAGAATTTTGCTAGCTAGTTGTTGCCATTATTAAAAATGAAATTATGTAAACTTACAAATAAATAAATAACAATAACATAAGGTAATAGCTAATCCTCATAATTTTTAATTATTTTCCTATACTTTACTCTCTCTGCTCTTGAAGCTATTCTAAGCTATTGTATCTGCTGGGTGGGAATACTATTTAATGCTATGCTACTCCTCATCTCTTCCCAACATTCAGTGAGGTCACATTGGTAGCTTGAAGTCAGCCACGATGGGAGTGATTGTCCCATGGGAATTGGCAAATGCTACACATCAGGGCTTGACTTATTGTTTTGTTGCAAGGGAATGGCAAACTACAGTCCACAGACCAAACCTAGCCTACTGCCTGTTTTTGTATGGCTTAAGAACTAAAAATGTCTTTTATATTTTTAATTGTTGAAAAAAATCAAAAGAATGTAGAACGTACGAAAATTATGTTATGATATATAAAATTATATTAAATTCAAAGTTCAGTGTCCATAAATAAAGTTTTATGGGAATACAGCCACGCTCATGTGTTTACATACTGTCTATGGCTGTGTTCGTGCCATGATGGCAGAGTTGCATAGATAGAGTTGAGATAGAGACCACACGACCTTCAAAGCCTGAAATAGTTACTATCTAGCCCTTAGAGAAAAAGTTGCTGAATCCTTTGTTTGGACTTAAGAAAGAGGTAGAGAAAATGTAAATAATGCAGATTAAACTTTTCAAGTGTGTCGTGTTTCGTTGTTACACTTTAAATTGTTTAAAAAATATTCTTCTAGTATTCTTCCATACTCAAAGTCATCAACAAACAAGTGAGTTCCAACTTTTATTTTTCTTGTTTCGCTTAGACTTACTCATCGACTTAACTGAAAATATCTACTACCATTCGTGTAAAAACTATATCCGTTTCTCAATTGCAACTGCAGATTGGCTATGGATACAAATTTTTGGCAAAAATCGACAAAAGTATCCTGCAAGAATCAATTAGATACATGGAATTTATAACAAAGTATTATATATTCTATTATTATTTATAAACTGTGTGGTACATATTCTTTACACCAGTACAGTTTATAAGAAACTTATGTATGTCATATGTATGTATGTATGTATGTATGTATAAGTGTATTTTCTCCCCATTCTCCCCCACCCAGAGAGCCTATTGTTAAATATTTAGTAGCACATTGTTGACTAAGTTCATTTCTTCATGTCGTTACAGTCTTACCTCCCCTAGGAAATGGGAAAATCCCAGTGGATTCAGTGAGTCGGTGACCATTTCCTCGGTAGCAATAGTGTTGTGTTTTCCTACAATGACAACAACTCAGGAGTCTACAAACAAGGCGAATCTAAAATGAGAATTGGATCAGGGCTCCTCCGACAGTCTTCTTCTTAAGAGTAGGCTTGAAAACAACCATACTTTAAACAGAATTCGTGAAGTGTACCCTTGATCTTGCATCAGAGTTTTGGCTTAGCTTATTTAAATTTGGAATTTTTTTTCTTTCCATACTTTTCTTTCTCCAAATTGGCTTGGAATTCTGTCTGCCAAATGTCTTTTGATAGTCTCCCAGGTGACTTAAAAGCTTAGACATCTTCTCCTAAATCTTCTTAGAATGCTTCTTCCTCCTTTCCCTTACCTCCATCAAAGTTACGTAAACTGAGACTCCAGGGGCCTTCACTCAAACCCAGCCTCTGGGCAAACACTGGGTACAAGACAACAGAAAGGATTATCAAGTGCTCCTCGCCCTCATTACAGGTGAAAGGCGACATGTCCAAGGCCTGACTGCAGAACTTGAGTGTTAGTGCTTTTAGCTTGTCTTCTGAGGCTGAGATTGTTAGAGTTACCCACGGAAAATAAACTACTTATATTTTCCTGATAGCACAGCCAATCCAATATCAGAAATCAGGTGGTAATATATTAATGTAAAGATAAGTGCATCAAAGATTTTTGGGTTAATAGAATTTGTAAGAGGAGAATATATTATCTAGTTATATTTTAAAGTGAAGGAAATATATACTGCTCATTTAAAAACTGCTCATTTCACCTGAATGTGCTTCCTGAGCAAATGTGTTTTAGGCACTCAATCAATGCTTTAATGTAATCATTTTTAAATTGGAGAGCCATTTAAATTACAAGCATAATCAAAATTAATAGTGTGACATTTTTGAAACGTTAGGTGTCTGAGAAAATTATCACTCAACTTCACCATGGCACTGTGTTACTGAATGATTTTAAAACTAATTTGATGATCTCATGGTTTGCTTGAGCTGTCACTGACTAGCATGTCACATCCCACCTTTCATCAGCTGACTATGCTCTTGCCAAAACAATGTGAAGTCAGATCTGCTCATATTTTCTCAAACCAAAGAAATACAGGGGGTGTAATATTTTAAATTATACAAGGTTGTTATTCTCATAAGGATAGAAAATTTTTAAAATAGTACCAACCTAGAAAGCTCTTATTTACATTTCATAAATTAATGTAGCTCTAAATATTATATTCCATGCTTTTGGAAGTTTCAAATTAAGTAATCATTGTCTTTTCCTTCTCACAGATGACTTACAAAAATAGCAAAAATTATTTTTCTAACATTTTTCTAACATTTTTCTAACATTTTTCTAACATTTTATCCAAAGCAACAAAGTTTCTAATGTGGAAGAAATAGATTGCTTATATTTAGTTAATGAATTGTTGCCCCAAAATACTCTCCTAAGCTTATGAAATTCTTCCGTAAAACTGTTTGATTTATTAGAATGGAGAGCCATTTAGTAAATGACTAATGATCACATCATTCAATGTGTTGTATATAATAGCAGTAGCTAATGCTTGACAATGGGTTATAATTATGAGCTTTACCATATCATAGTAAGAATTTTAAATAGTTTATTTATATTAATAACATCAATTAAGTGAAAAGATGGGCTTGTATATCAAGGCCTTGCTAAATAGGATGAAAATTTCTAATTCCAGAAAAAAAGACATATGTCCATGTATATTCCTATATGTGTGTATATATCTGTATATTTATAGATATGCATTCATATATGTATAATCTTCAAGGAATATATTTTGCTCAAGTATAATTCACTTTTCCTGAATTAGATAAAGCAAAAGGAAAATCAAAACAAACAAAGAACATCGTGACATTATTCAGTTGTTTAGAGTCTGAGTTTTGCACTTCCTTTCAAACACCTGACATTTTCATCTTGTTCTAGCAGCCCCATTTTTAGTTCCTCCCTCCTGTCTGGCCGGAAATGAAATCTTGACAACATGCCACATTCCCTGAAATCTGATTATAAATTTCATCTGTGTGTTTTCTCAGCAGCAGGCAGGAACTTCATATTTGATTGTAGAAATCTATACAGCTGGAACTAAACTGTGAATTTATTCAAAGTCTGCATGAGAATTGGAGAATTATAGGCATAGATAATAAATAGACCTTCAGGAGAAGAAATAAAAGAGAAAGGGGTTCGAACAGAACAAAGAAACACAGGCAAAGATGTAGAGTGTGATCTCGGCTGCAAAGACCAAACGTGATGCTTCCTATCAAAATTTCGATGCTTCCTATCAAAATTCATATCCGTGAGCCATACTGGAGTTCAGGTTAACAAACACTCATTGCATGTACTCTGTGCTGGCAGGAATATAGCTCTGGCGATACCAAGACAGATGAGGCATGGCCCCGGCCCTGAGGGAGTTTAGAGTCTGATGGGTTTATACCCAGTGGCTGAGCTAGTGCTATACAGAGTGCAACTAGGAAAGTGAGGTGGGCACTTGTCCAGGAATGGGATGGGATCAAAAAATGCTTCCTGAAGGAAATGATGCCTACTATGTGTCTAAAATCACTCACACTGATGCATAATGAAAAGACTGTTGCATTTAGAACCAGAAGAGGTTAGTTGAGTCCTAGATGTAATGAGACCACCCATTAGTTACGTAATCTCTGGCAGTAATCACAGTAGTTAATAGTATCACCTCTTACAGTGTACAGGCAGGCACTATGCTATAGCCTCCACATGCACCATCGACCTTGTGGGTGAGACTCAGTTACTTTCATTACCATTTACAGATAAGAAAACTGCATCCCAGAGGCATTAAGTTACTTGCTTGTGGTCAAGGAATGAGTGAAGTGAGTAGATTTGCACCACTGCCATAAGCTACCACGGAAAACTCTAATCCTAACAAGACTCGGGTTAGTTTTCTATAAAATGGTATTAACCATGCCTATCCTATTTAATCTCACAAAATCTTATGAGGGTTAAAACGAGATAATGTAGTTGATAGTGCTTTGAAGAGTGTGTATTTACTAAAAGTACAAGATACAAATTCATTTTTCAGCCACTGTAGCACTGATTCACCATGCATTGTCACCTTGTCAGCACATGCAATGACTATTCTCTCCAGCTCAAAGCTTCAGCCCAGAGCTACAAAAGCTCTGAGGGATAGTGTAGCATGTTTAAGACTCAGAGGATCTACTCATTATTGACTGCTCCAACCATGAAGCACATTTCCATGAATACAAACCATTCTTTCCAAGATCCTCCACTCTCAATGCTGCAAATACTGTGATGCCTGGAGTTCCTATTAGTCACAGGAAACTCTACAGGGGTGTTGCTCACGAAGAAGACTTGCCGAAGGATTCCATCTGAGGCCTGTTCATCCACCAGCTCCCTCAGACCCATTCCTGGGTGCTGCTCCAGGAAGAGGAATTATGAGTTCTCCTGCATGCCAAACTTGATCTTTCACGGTTTCTGGACTTCTTTTCCAGCTAAGCATCTGAGATTGAGGTAGAGGAGCTGCTGAGTACACAGTACTATGATATGGCCAGATCTGGGATGCTGGCCTCTTCAGTTTAAAGAGAGAGAGAGAGACAAAGGGAAGAAAGAAAAGCTTTGAAGGCCTCCCAAGTATAAGCAGAGACCTCACCATGGTGTCTTCCCCCTATGTGGTTGTGAAATAGACATCTCAGATGAGAGAAACAGTAACTAGAGAATAAATGCTGATTTTATGTGCATTTCTCAGTTATACTGCCACATAGAGGTCATTAAGTGGTCAAAAGAAAGTGAGGGTGATAAGAGATGGTTCCATCTTCAAGTTCAGTGTTTATTCCAAATGCAGAATAGAATGGAAAATTGAATAAAATATTACTTTTTTAAAAATCCCACTTTAAATTTATGTAAATCTTGGCTTGTCGTTTATTTCTAGCAGGCGTGTAGTGTTCACAGCTGCCTTTAAAGAAGTGGAATGCAGCTACAGATTCTTAAAGATTCTATGCATATGCTGCTGTGCAACCAAATCTCTAGAACTTTTTCATCCTGCAAAACTGAAATTCTATATCCATGAAACAACGTCCCCCATTTCCTCTTCCTTCAGCCCCTGATATCTCCTATTCTACTACTTGTTTCTATGATTGTGACTACTGTAGATACCACATACAAGTGTAATAATATAGTATTTGTCTTCTTGTGACTAACTTATTTCACTTAGCATAATGCCCTCAAGGTTAATCCATGTTGTAGTATATGTCAGAATTTCCTTCCTTTTTAAGACTGAATAACATTCCGTTGTATGTGTACACCACATTTTTAAAATCCATTTATCCATTGATGGACACTTGGGTTACTTCCACCTCTTAGCTACTATGAATAATGCTACTATCAACATGGGTGCACAAATATCTCTTTGGGATGCTGTTTTTCAGATAATTTTAAGGCTCTTTAAATAATTTTCAAAACAACACCTGAGTCCCTTGTATGCATTTATTTATATACGCCATGGGAGCTCAATTCCTTTTGAAAAGCCAATACCATAGAGTTATAAATTTTTAGCATTCCATGCTGTCAGATATTAGAAACCAAAACTTCAGTTTCTCTTGAATATAGCGATATAATAAAATTGCTAAATGCCTAATAAAATATTAGACATTTATAAGCATTCTAGAAATCCCTTGTGTATCAATATTTAATATGCAGTCAGTCATTAACTTGGTGATTTGTGTTAACAACATTCAACAGATTTCTCCCAGAGGACACGAGGAGGGAGGTTCCTGCTTGCCTGAATTGCCCACTCTGGCCCCTGTCCCCTCCCCCCATCTCCTGGGCACCAGGGCAATAACTTCATCAATTGGGTCCTTAATAACATCTGAAAGATCATTTTAATCTCAGAACATTGAAATAATTGGATAATACTTTGAAAGACCTATAGGAAATTTGCTAACAGATCATTTAAATATATTGAGGTGTGGGTCCCAGGTCTGGCTGTGATCCAGGCTCGCGGCTAGGAATAAGACTCCGATTTTAGAATGTTACATTAATGTAGTAGGGTGCCTGAGCCTAACTTATGTAAGTATAATTCAGCTTCTTGTATCACATGTGTGTGGCAGGACGCCACTATTTTTCTCTGACATATATAAAGCCTATGTGGTCCCCTAGTGCAGAAGCGCGCTCCCCGCAATAAAGTTGGGGCCAGCCATTTCAGTCTCATGTCAGCTCCTCGTGCATTCTTCCAACCGGGCGTCTCACCACCGAAACCTTCCCTTCTCAATCAGCTCAGCGCGGACTCTTAGTGTAGTCGGCAAGTTGAGGTGAGTATGGGCCCCAGTGCTCCTGACAGTCCCAGGTGTAGGATACCGGGGTAGAGGACGTGTGGCCCCCCCGCCTCCCAGTGGTATCCTGTGGCCGCATATTTGGCTACGTGGACACCCCTAGAGGATTGGGGATGGAGTGAAACCTCGTCCAGAGGACATCCAGAAAGCCCTGGAGATGTTGGAGCCGAGTGTCCCGACCGCTCACCCGGAGGCAGAGGGTCGGGTGGCCTGGATGTCCCTGCCGGTGCTGCGGCAGGCCCGCCTGGAGGTTCGGGATCAGGCTCAGCGGGTGTAACCACTGCAACATCAGGAAGAAGCGCTGGAAAAGCGGCTGGCGGCAGCGAATCGCATGCTGCAGGGTCCTGTCCGGTCGCCGCCATCGTCCCGGTCTGGGAGCCCCCCGGCAGTACCGCGGCAGGCGTGGCTGGTGATACGGCAGCAGGTTGAAGGGGAACAGCCGTTGGCCCCAGGGGGACAAGCTGATGGCGCCCCCCAGATTAAAAAGCAAACCACCTTGATCCAGTACAACCCCGCGGAACTCCGGGACCTGAAGAAACAGGTATGGCAGAGAGCCAGGGAGACGGTTCCAGGGTGGCTGCTGCAGCTGCGGGATGACGGAGACTGAATTATCTCCAGAAGAGATGGCTCAGCTGGCCTCCGAAACAGTGATACCGTCCCTCAGGCATGGCCTCCAGAATGTGGCACGTACTGCACGGGGTGCAGGCAACCACCCCCTGATTAACTGGCTCATGTCCGCTGCATGGACAGTGTGGGCTGACCCTGGGGAGCTGCCAGAGACAGTGAGCAGATGGATCATGTACTTAGATCTGGTCCAGATAATTCGGGAAAAGGGCATGTGACAGATGATGATTCTAGCCCCCATCAAGAGGTATTTACAACCCATATGAAGGACTTGATCTTGACCTCTGGCCTGATACTTTTGGCATCATGGTGGCACTGCTGGCCCCTTACATGGAGGATCCACGAGGTGACCTCCGCCAGGGCGAGGTTGGGGGATGTGGAAGTGAAATGCAAGGAGCATCCCACCCAAGTGTGCGCCCTGCTGCCCGCCACACTCCCAGACCGGCCAGGGCATGGACGGAACATGGCGGAAAAGTGGGAGCGGAGCAGCGCCCAGCCCCACAGGCCGGGAGAGTGAGCTGCAGGCGGATGCGGTTTGATCTCCTCGAGGCAGGGGTCGCTGCAGAAAGATTGAGCAGCGACCTAATGAAGCGCCGCTGGCGCTGTGGAACCAGCTGCGCCCTCACCAGCGGTTCACTCTTATTCCCGGGAAAGCCACAACCCGTGAGGTGTGGCTGGCTGATTATCTCCCTGATTAGGGATTCAACCCGGACACCCAGTTGGTGGGAGAGCTGGCTGACCTGAGGCCGCGTGTGGAACTGACTACACATTGGTCCCCCTACAATGCTCAGAGGGTATTAGCCTTCGCGGACACGGGTGCTGACAGCACCCTGCTTTATGGGAATTCAGACAAGTTTCCCAGGCCCACTATAACCATAGAAGGCTATGGGGGTCGAATCATTAGTGTGCGGCAGGTCCCTACGACATTGAGTATTGGCAGATTGCCTCCTCGGACATACCAACAGCACATATCTCCCATACAGAAGTACATTTTGGGGATTGATGTTTTGTGAGGCTTGACTGTAAATACCACTGCGAGTGAATTTCACCTTCATGTCTGGGTGGTGAAAATTATTATCCGGGGATGTCCACATCATGCCCGGTTGGTGCTGCCCCAGGGTACCCGTGTAGTGAATACAAAGCAGCACCGCCTGCCAGGCAGCCATGAGGAAATTGGACTCACTATTCTGATGCTGCGAGAAGCGGGTGTCATTCATCCTACTCATAGCCCATACGACTCCCTCGCGTGGCCAGTGAAGAAGCCTGACGGCTCCTGGCACATGACAGTTGACTATCGGGAGCTGAAGAAAGTTATGCTACCCCTGCATGCTGCCATACCGAATGTCACGGACATCATGGACCAATTATCACATGAACTTGGATGATACCATTATGTGGTGGACTTGGCAAACGCCTTTTTCTCTATTGCCATAGCTCCAGAAATTCAAGAATAGTTTGCCTTCACCTGGGAAGGGCAACAGTGGACAGTCCTCGTCCTTCCCCAGGACTATCTGCACAGCACTACCTTGTGCCATGGTCTTGTGACTTAAGATTTAGCCTCATGATAACGACTGCCTGCAGTGCACTTGTATCATTACATTGAGGATATAATGCTAACCTCTGATTCTCTTACAGAAGCAGAAGCAGCGGTGACCAGCCTGTGAGAAGCTCTTGCTGACTGGGGTTGGGCCATCAATGAGGACAAGGTCCAGGGACCTGCGTTCTCTGTTAAATTCTTAGGAGTCATCTGGTCAGGTAAGACAAGAGTAATGCCAGAGGCAGTGATCGATAAGATACAGGCATATCCCCGACCTGAGACTGTGAAGCAGCTCCAAACCTATTTGGGACTGCTGGGGTTTTGGAGTGCCCACAGTAGATGGTACAGGAGTCACATCAAGGAGGTTAAATGAGGAATGAACACTCTCCAAAACTCCAGTGGGATTGGACTCCCGAGATAGAAGAAGCCTTTAAGGTTACAAAGCAAGCTGTAGCACAAGCCCAAACTCTACACGTAGTAAGTCCAGCCCTCCCATTCCTGCTTACGGTGCAGGAGGATGATACAGGGTTTGGACGGGGCTTGTGGCAGAAGCACGGTTCCCGGAAGGTGACAATAGGCTTCTGGTCCCAGTTATGGAAAGG
>NW_011888852.1:4563143-4591210 GCF_000151845.1 Pteropus vampyrus | reverse complement strand
CGTGGCCAGTGAAGAAGCCTGACGGCTCCTGGCACATGACAGTTGACTATCGGGAGCTGAAGAAAGTTATGCTACCCCTGCATGCTGCCATACCGAATGTCACGGACATCATGGACCAATTATCACATGAACTTGGATGATATCATTATGTGGTGGACTTGGCAAACGCCTTTTTCTCTATTGCCATAGCTCCAGAAATTTAAGAATAGTTTGCCTTCACCTGGGAAGGGCGACAGTGGACAGTCCTCGTCCTTCCCCAGGACTATCTGCACAGCCCTACCTTGTGCCATGGTCTTGTGACTTAAGATTTAGCCTCATGATAATGACTGCCTGCAGTGCACTTGTATCGTTACATTGAGGATATAATGCTAACCTCTGATTCTCTTACAGAACCAGAAGCAGCGGCAACCAGCCTGTGAGAAGCTCTTGCTGACTGGGGTTGGGCCATCAACGAGGACAAGGTCCAGGGACCTGCGTTCTCTGTTAAATTCTTGGGAGTTGTCTGGTCAGGTAAGACAAAAGTAATGCCGGAGGCAGTGATTGATAAGATGCGGGCATATCCCTGACCTGAGACTGTGAAGCAGCTCCAAAGCTATTTGGGACTGCCGGGGTTTTGGAGTGCCCACATTAGACGGTACAGGGATGCCCACATTAGACGGTACAGGAGTCACATCAAGGAGGTTAAATGAGGAATGAACACTCTCCAAAACCCCAGTGGGATTGGACTCCCGAGATAGAAGAAACCTTTAAGGTTACAAAGCAAGCTGTAGCACAAGCCCAAACTCTACACGTAGTAAGTCCAGCCCTCCCATTCCTGCTTACGGTGCAGGAGGATGATACAGGGTTTGGACGGGGCTTGGGGCAGAAGCACGGTTCCCGGAAGGTGACAATAGGCTTCTGGTCCCAGTTATGGAAAGGCACAGAAGCACGGTATTCTCTGATAGAGAAGTAGCTGGCTGCCATATATGCAGCCTTTCTGGCTAGTGAGGCCATCATTGGCCCTAATCCCATAACTGTGCAGTCCATGTTCCCTGTGGAGGGGTGGCTGTGGTCTTGGGTGAAGACACCCCATATGGGAATTGTAGAGACCCCTACACTGACCAAGTAGGGAGCAGACCTGGAGGAGTGGGCACAGTTCTCTGCGAGCCCCTTGTCAGGTTAACTACACTCCCTATTGGGACCAGTGTAGTTTCAAGCAGAGCTCCTAGCAGAACCTGCTGAGACAGAGGACATACCAAGTCCCGACGTAGAGAGTCAGGTTCCCATTCCTGTGGAAGCCAGGTACACAGATGGCTCGTGCCACAGGCAGCCCTAGACATGGGCTGCCGTGGCATTGCAGCCATCCACAGAAACCTTTTGATATGAGACTGGTGCTGGACAGTCCAGCCAATGGGAAGAGCTTTGCGCTGTGTGGTTGGCCCTCATGAATGAAACTGGCCCAGTGCACATCTGCACTGACAGCTGGGAGGTATATCCGGGTCTAACTCTGTGGCTGCCTCAGTGCACTGCCCAGGAGTGGATGATAGGCCACCGCCCCCTATGGGGCCAGAAGTTGTGGGAAGATCTCTGGAAGTGGGGTCTTCAGCAGGGGGCCACCATATACCATGTCCCTGGCCATCAGCCATTACAGGCCCAGAGTGATGATGCAGCCAATGCACTGGCACAAGTCCACTCTGCCCATGTACCCCTGGTTCCAGCGGACATTGGCCTCTGGCTCCACCTAAAACTGGGGCATGTAGGAGCCTGTGCCATGGAATAGGTTGTGAAGTGATGGGGGCTGCCGTTGACCCGGGCACAAGCCCAAGTTGCAGTGTCACAATGCCCCCGGTGGGCTGATCAGCACCCAGAGAGAAAGTGGGTAAAGAGTACCCCGAGGGTGGTGCCCCATGGGGATAAGCTGCTCCAGGAATGGCAAGTGGACTACATAGGGCCCTTGCCCACAGACTGGGGACACCACTATGTGTTCACAGGTGTGGACACAGCTACCAGTCTGGGGTTTGCATGGCTGGTGGCAGCTGCTGATCAGCGCCATACCATGACCGCGCTGGAGCACTTCGCAGCTGCCTATGGCTGGCCCTTATTAATCACCAGTGACAGAGGCACTCATTTTACAGGACAGGAGGTGCAGACCTGGGCCCGCACCAATGATATGCGGTGGCAGTTACATGTTACTTATTGCCCGCAGGCAGCTGGAATGGTAGAACGATTCAATGGCTTGCTGAAGGACAAACTGCACTCCTTGGGCCTGTGCTGGCACTGTTGGTACACTAACCTCCCACAGGCTATACGCCTTCCGAATGAGCAGCCCCTGCGAACAAGGTTGTTCCGCCTTGACTGAGTTGTAGCAGGCTTGCTGAAGGCAAGGTGTGCCTGGGCACCGCTGCTAAACAGCTCTTGCCCTGGGCCTACCAGGGAGCTTTGCTCTTACCAGCCCCAGAACCCTTTGGCAGCAGGTAAACAGGCCACCTGGTCATGGCCCTGGACTATATAGGTAACACAAGAGCCATGGGTGGCTCCGGTGGACCCCTGGGGTCAGGGCTTACGCAATGGGTTGCGGCCCACGCCCTTGCAAGTGTCACTCCTGATGACTGTGGAGGGTTCATTTTTAACAGGGAGTTTTGTCCTTAGCTTCTGGCCCATTTCTCTCTGTACTGTGTTGCCAGTGGAGACCCCCTGACGCGCTACCTTTGAAGAAACTATCTGGTACCACAAGCCAGGGGCAGCTCCTCTACCAGCCACCCTTTTGTCTCTAGATAGTCAAATGGCCCGTGTCCTCCTGGAAGGATGGGACTTGCCTCTACTGGTCCCATTGTCCACTCTATCCTATCACCCAAGCTGACACCAGGCAACAGTGTCACGTCCTGGGCTCATGTGTTTGCTGCTGTCCACAATGTGTCCCGCTGATGGATACGTATTGAACCACCGATGGAAGTGGCTGAGGGACTGCCATGGCACATTACTCCGGCTATTGCTGAGAACTGGACGTGGCTGCGTACCAGGAGCATCACACCCGAATGCAACCAGCGACAGCAGGCCAAGGAAGCGCTGCTCCACCGTGATCATCACAACCCCCCGCCCCTCACAGGCTATGCCATTTCCAAAGGGTGGGGATGGCTGGCAGGAGAACATGTGGAACTGTGGAGCAAGCCCCTCACTGCATAGAGCAAGTAAGATCTGTGCCTGACCGTATGGTGGGGCTACCCCCCGAGCTGTTTGCTAACACTACCCTTGCTAATATTTCTAGGGTCTGGTGGAATGGGCAACGTTATATCAGTACAGAGCCTACTGACTGACTACCTGCAGGGTATCTCTGGGTCTGTGGGCAGTACAGCTGGCCCTATTTGCCCACTGATTGAACCAGCCGTTGTACTGGAGGATGCCCATATTTAGCTGGATGTGTATTATCCACCTTGCCCCAATTGCCTCGTAATTGGGATCCTGTATATCACCACTGGCACCGGCAGAATAACCCCCTTCATTCCAAGGGTGGGATCCATAGACGTAGAATTGCGGGTAGAAGCTTTAGCCCAGCATACCACACAGGCATTGAATGCTACGTGTCAGGCTATAACCCTTTTAATGGATGAAACCATGCAAATGTGGAAAGTAGTTCTGCAAAACCTCATGGCCCTTGACCTCTTAACTGCTGCCCAGGGTGGCACCTGTGACCTACTCCAAGCGTAAGGCTGTGTCTACAGTACTGATCACACCGAGCAGGCACAGGCGGCTCTGCAGAAAATGGATGCTGAAGTCCAAGCCATCTATGCCCTTGGAGAAGACTTCTTGACAAGTTGGTGGAAGTCCTTGGGTCCTTCTGGTGGTGGACAGTAGCTGTCCTAGCCCTTGTAGCCCATAGCCTGGTAGTATTTTGTTGTTCTTTATATTGTTGTTGTAGATTGTGGGCCCAAGGTAGCACCCTCCGGGTCGGATCCCACACCCTGACCCTGTAGGGGTGAAGTGTGGGTGCCAGGTCTGGCTGTGATCCAGGCTCATGGCTACGGCTAGGCCCCTGGATTTAGAATGTTACATTAATATAGTAGGGCGCCTGCATCTAACTTATGTAAGTATGACTCAGCTTATTGTTTATTACACATGTGTGGCAGGATGCCACTATTGTTCTCTGACATATATAAAACCCATGTGGTCCCCCAGCGCAAAAGTGCTCGGCCCGCAATAAAGTTGCTGCCTGTCGTTTCATTCTCATGTCGGCTCCTTTCAACTAGGCGTCTCACCATCGAAACCTTCCCTTCTTGATCAGCTTGGCGCTGACATGAGGCAGGAGAGTTAGCCTAGGGAAGATCCTCGTCTCCCCCAACTCCAGGATGCAGAATTTCTCCTTTCACTACTCAGCCCTCTCCCTGCTTTGATTTCAAGCATGAGACTCCAGCATGAGAAGCAAACCAAGTCCAGGAGACAGAATAGATGGCCTTGAGCTTCCTCCTCCACTTGAGATGGTGCAGAAAACAGGCCAAGAATGGAAGGCAGGCTGGATAGCCTGGGGGTGCCCCCCACTCCTAAGCAAACAAAAGCCTGTAATTCAGACAGCTCAAGGCACTCTCTCTGAGCTGCTGTACTTTTCTCTTAAGCGTGTGTGTTTGCTTTGATAACACGCTTTCCTGCTTGCTGTTTGTCGAGCCCCTGAATTCTCGAGTCTTAAGACAAGAACCTGGTCACTGGAGCTCCGGGGTTGGGGTCCTTCTTTGGACTCCCACCCCATCAAGCTCTGTTTCCTCAACAGGAGACCTGAGGGGTGCCTAATCCCGGCGTTCACAGCTTGTTAGCCAGTTAAAGGCTGTGAGAATTGCAACAATAGAGACATCTTTTAAATTGTTTAACCAAGGCTATTGGACCACAAAATGCTGCAGCACTGCGCACACATGAGCTACACTTGAGCTTCCCCGACCAGCCTCCACCAAGAGCATCATAGAGCAGTTACTGGCCCCTCTGGAGTCCTCGGACGCCTAGAGCACAGCCAGGCTAACCTGGCTCCGGGGGAGCGACTCCTTTCTTGTTTTGATTCTTTCAGATTTCTTGCCCGCCCTCCCTGTCTGCCGCTGCTCAAAGTTCAATGCTTGAAGAATAACCTCTTTTGCCTCAATTGTAGTTTAGAAAGCACAGTTTTGCTGCCTTGGCTATTTCTGTTCCAAATTCCTCTCTCTCAAATTCAACAGAGAATCTACAGAGAGATGTTAACTGTCTCAGCCATAATATGTGTTCATCTAACCGTCTCCTTTTCCTGGCCAAAAAGTTAAGCTGCTTGTCCGGCCCCTCATATATCAGCAGAAACATATGCAGTTCCAGCCTGAGAAAGTGAAGTTCCGGTGCTTTCTCCACGTTCTCTTGGACATGAACGTATCAGAAAACAAAGGTTTCCAAGTTCGCAGAGTTGAAAGATGTAAGCCCTACAAAGATGTAAGTCCCTCTCTCTGCACCTTTTTCCCGCACTTGGGGCCCTGAATCACTGTTTTAGAAAGGTATACAGGCAAGCTGACCAACTTTTTTTAAGCCACTGGAATTAGGGCCTTATTTCTTATTTCAGCATAGCGTAGCCTAAATTGACTAACATAACAATCCATACAATACAGGATCTATACGGAGATGTGAATTCTGCAAAGCTTTCAGAAACCTAAAAGCTTAGCTCTATACTGCTTTGGTGAGAAGGTCTCTCCCCAGCTCCCCGAATTTAGGGAAGAAAGTAGTCACTTCCATGCCGAAGGGCCTTAGAATACTCTTCCCTACAAGTTCAAAGTCCCTTTCTCAACACCTTTTCCCTGTTCTCACCACCCTTACTCCCTAGGCTGAGCTCACTTTGGTTGCTTTGGCCTTTGCTACTTAACTGCTCCATAAGCACAAATAACCTTGCCTTAGTCACTGTTTCTAGTGGGTTTTGATGAAGGTGTCCCCCTATCATTTTGCCACAAAGCCAAAGCTTTGGGCCTTTATGTCGTCATGAAGTGATTTTTTTTTAGGGATCAAAGAATACATCATTCAGTTAAAAAGGCTTTTATTTATGTATTTCAAAAGCAAGAATGACTTATGATACATCGGAGCACATGCTAAATAAAGCTGTTGTTGCTCATTAAATGACAGCTCTTTTGAAGGCAAAAATCTTCCCTTGAAGGCAGATGGAGAAATATGTAAAGGCCAAAGACAGAAAAGTCCTGGATCTGTCTCTCAAAAAGCCATTCTATTCCCAATTCTCATCTAAGAAATGTCTTTTGTTTCAAACCCTAATGAAACTTTTCTTTCTAGTATATGTTACAATAAATGTAAGAATTACAAGAATGAACTTTGTACAATACATCGACACCATATGCTCTTACCTTTGTGATTTTTCCTTTTAACCTCATTTTATTCAAAGTGCTTCATAAAGCTTTAAACTTCCCAGCGACGTCACCTGATAATTGACTAAATCAGGGGCTAGTGATTGTCTATAAAAAGTAAAATCCATCTGTTCATTCAACAAAATATTATTGAATCTCTAGCGTAAAGCCAGGTGCTGTGAGTACAGGGATGAAATGTGTCCTCTGGGAAGGATGACAGACAAGCAGCAGCCCATTGCAGTGAAGGACACTTACCCTGAGACTGACAGGTGATGCAAAGCCAAAAGTGGCTCTGAAGAATCACCTAAGGGGTAGCCCAGTGGTATAGGAAAGTTGGAAATGTTGTTCAAAGAAAGAACAGTATGTGGGAGAAAATAAAGGGAGGGACAAGGCCATTCAGGGAACTACAGGTAACCTGGCAGCTGCTGCTAGTTCCGGGCAGGCAGGGTCTGCCTAACAAAGGGCCTGCCTGGCCCTTATTTCATCTCAGTGGTTATGAGACATTGAAGAATTAGCTGCAGGAATGAGGTATCACCGATTTCCTATCAGAAAACTCTGGAAACAGGGAGGAGGGAACAGGAGGTTGCTGTAGTGATTGATGTTTATGAGAAATGACGGGCGGCTAAGAGAAGACGGTGACAGCAGGAGCGTGAGGGTAGAGATGGGTCTGAGCATCGGGAAAGTAACCCCTGTTGTGTGGTTTTTTCTATGAGAAATTCTAGTTTGATGTATCATCTCAAATTTAGCACTTTTCCCAGCCCTTCTCTCGCCCTAAAATCAGAACTGCCACATTAAACTGTCCATTCCAAACAGCTATGCCATCTTCCCACTTCTCTGGCTCTTGCTTTCAGTGCTTGAGGGGGAAGGAAAGGGAGGAGAAATAAGGTTGAAATTTGATGTTATCCCACTATTTTAAATGCCTAAATCCATATTGCCCCTTCCTGTAGTCCCTGGTCATCCTAAAATAGTATCGTTCTCAATAGAGAATGCAGTTCATGACCAACCTTCAAACTTCCTGCCCAAATCTATGACATAAAAAGTGAATTCTTGTCAGCATTTAATTTTTGAAGCATTACAGATTTTCCACAGAATTGTAATGTGGTGTTTCCCAAGGAGTGACACACATAATTGATGGTGCACAAAATTTTAAGTGACTAACACTCGGTAGTTATATATTATTATAATGTGTATTAGAAAATATGTAACTAGCATACCATATCCATTATTTCAGGAATATTACTGCTTAGAAGAGGTTAGGTTTAAAAAGTTAGTCATTTTAAAGGAGATATCTTGACATGACAGAAATAGCACAAATGTGTAAGTAACTCAAAGTGACAAACACTGGTCCAATCAAACTCATCATCATAATGAGACCGAAGTTTGGGACACTGAGATGCCCACCGTCAGAATCTGATTGCTCATCCACACTGAATTCCCCTCGCCTCCCAAAGCTTACAGCTGAATTACATTTCCCAGCCCCTTGCAGTAAAAATGGTGTACTTTCTCCGTGTTCTTTCTCTTTCCTCACCTGCTGAAAACAAGAACTCAGTGAGGGACTCTGAGGGAAGGATATGGAAACAAAAGCTCCCTTTCCCTAACACACGTTGGAGAGTGATGTGAGAGGTAAAGCTTTAATGTGATGGGCCACGTTATACTACACCATAGTATAAATAACTAGGATTCTACTTATTCAACAGAGATCATCTCAAAACGCAATGCTATCTAAAACACATATCACTAAAAGATATGAAAGACAATGATTAAAATCTAAAAACAAGCATTATTATTTATGGACACATTCTTATAAAGTATAAAAACCATGCATGATCAACACCACATTCAGGGAAGAAAAATAATGAGATAAAAGGAAGGTTACACTGAAAGCTGCTATTCTCCCTTAAGCGGATGGGAGGTACACAGGTGATAGCTATATTTCTATTTTTAAGTAAAGTATTGCAGGGACCAAAAAAAAAGTAATAAGCCAAAAGCTGAGAACCAGTTCTTTGCAATCAGCGTGTATGGGGGGGGGGGGGGGGGGGAGCGGCGGGAAGGGGAAGGTGAAAATCACTGGCAACAAAGAAGATAAGAGCCATGGGCCGTGTACTACCCCGAATCTACGCAAATGAAGAGATGTGTGAGCAGAGCCTGCTGGGGCCCACATGCAAATACAGGTTGAATGAAAACACCAAGCCATTTTCTATAAGCGACTTGAGCATCCTTGGATTTCGATATCCTCAGGGGTTCTAGAACCAATCAGCTGCAGATACTAAGGGACAACTATAGTGTGGTTTTGTGACCTAAAGTCAAGGCTAAATTTTGAATCTAGGTTTAGAAACGAAAGCCACCTTTGCAAAATAATTCATAATGAAGTTCCTATTTCTACAAGGTCCATTCCAACTGAAGCAAACATCTTAAAACAAGACTATTATTAGTGGAAGAAAATGTACTGTGCTGGGGTCCACACTGCCACAGAGGGCAGTGCTGAGTCAGGGTAAACAGGCAGAGAATGAGAGGACACTGCCCGGACCAACTCCTCAAATCTTTGAGGCCTGAAAAGGACAAAAGCAGCACTTCTACTGCTAAAGTCTCAGCCAGAATCGCCCTCTGCCACTGCCTCCTTGGGATGGAGCAACTTCATGGCGAATATACAGCATGTGTGTTACATTGCCAAGTGCAAAAGTTTAGTCGGAAAGACATATCCAGTCATAAGTTAGAATATTAGATTACGAATTGCTGATTATCTAACATAAAGGCAGAGACTTCAGTACTGATACAGGCCCTGTATCCCTTTTGTGAAATTTAGGCAATAGCACAAAATTCGTTCAGAAATGTTGATTCTCTGATGGAACCAGAAATGGAGCCACCTTGAGAATGTTTATCTGCAGAGCGGGGAAAGGCAATGCTAAAACCTTTTAAGAGTTTGTGGGTAAATTTTTTAAAGTCTTCACAAAATATGTACTATATGGCTGTATTTTTATATTTATAATTTCATTAGAGCTTGAAACAAACAAGATTCCGAGTTAATTTCATCTATCTCACATTATCAAAACCTGCCTGAGTCTAATCTTTTTTATGTAAAGGAATCTAGAAAATACATGTTTCTAGTTCTTGTCTCCACAGAGCCACTGGGGCAAGCCTGGAACCAGGACACACACATAAGGCTCAGGTGCCTCCAAGGCCTCCTGGTCCAGAGCTACTAATCTTGTGATTAATAAAATTTATATTCAATTCCCAATAAGAACCACCTTCCCTTAAAGAAGTCTACTCTTGATTTCCTTCCAATCTTTAAAAGAAAGTTAAAATGACTGTTTGTTTTTTTCAAATTTTCCCATCTTGTATACTCTTGTATACTACCTACATACTGTTTAAAGGAGCCATTTAAAATGTGTAATGAGGTAAACTGCAGGATCAGGAATAATTTGAACTGGAGCAGAGTTTAGCATGGGTATCTCCCCAGGGACAAACATGAGGGGTCACTTAGCTATTCTGAAGTCCCGTCCTATGGTGAAATTTGTTTTTTCTACCTCTCTGAGCATGTTCTAAGGCTGAAATACATGCTTAACGGGTGACTCAATCAAAACTGAACATTGACATAATGGCATCCCTTTACAAAATGAGCACCATACCCCTGGATTAGCATTAAACATAAGTCACCCTCAGAAATATTTGACCATATTTAGAAGTATTTGACCATATCCTCAACGCACTGTCTTTACTCCTTAGGTCCCAGAAGGAAGCTAGAATACAGTGCTTGTTTATATCCCTTCCATAATCTGTCTAAGTTGGAGTTCCTTCCTTGGCCAACTGACGAAGAATCACATGAAAAAGCCAGAGACAGGAAGAAAAAGGCTGAGAGCAGCCATTTAGCAAATATGAAAAGCTCTGCATTCCTCAGAGCACTTAATCCTAATAGCATGCCAGACTTATAAAATCATAAAATAGAGATGACATTTATAATACTCTCAAATAAAATTCCAGGCCAGTGTGTCAGCCACACTAATTAGTAAATAAGCCTAATGCTTGGTCATCAGGCAAGTTGTTTATTCTTTTTTAAATGTTAAACTACTTTACAAGCTACTAAATCTAAGAGAACCTAAACACATTTATATTTTTAAAAATATGTCATTTATATTGTAGCAACACTAGTTGATCCAAACTGCAGAAATCTATAAAAATTAGGATCAATCCTGTTGATCTGGAGGTTAAGCTCTGAAAATGCTTCAGTTCTAAAACTTATTGTAGAGGAAGAGCTGCAGGTGGTTCCATGAGAGACACGTGCAGATACCTGAAATGAGACCAAAGCAAGTTCAGCACGAGCCAGACTTCGGCTTCGTAAAATCTCAGGCCACAGGAAACTTTCTAGCAGTTTTAACAGAATGGAAGGAAGCTAGCTGACTGCATATACCACAAGTTGACAAATTATACATCTATACAAATCATACCTCTCCAAACTGATTTTCTTGATTTAACATACAACCTTACTTTTCCAGCCTAGCACCAGATGTACAATTTCTTTTATTTTCAATTCTGACACTATAACCTATTAAACATTCAAATAGGGAGCCTAGATAAGAAAACTTCAGGAACTTACTTTGAAGCCTTATACTTCTCCCTAATTGCTTGCTGAGGTCGATGGGGTATATCAAGGCACGCTTTATGTAGCTCACTCAGGCAAGGTATAATTTCACTTAATGAATAGCCTGTAAATGCAGCAAGGGTTTCTGGCTAATCAAGACAAAAGGAAAAAATTGCATCATAGAACTTTCTAAGATATCAGAAATCTGAAGATAAAACCATGAAATAAAATTAATCACTTAGTAAGTGTCCACATTCATTTCAAAAGAAACCATAATCCTTCTTCAGAGACTTTAGAAATAAAATATTAGAGAAAACAGCCAGAGTTCTAAATTTGCTCATATTATATACTTAATGCTCCATTTGGGGACAGGTTACTTTACCTATTCCCTCGTGAGCAGGATTTTTACTGGTCTCTAAAAGGACTCTACTAACCTGAGCACCCTATTTACACATACTATAAAAGATTCTTGGCCAAATGTAGAATAAGAAATAAATGTTCTAGAAAATAAAAGCAGACACTCTCCTTCTTTTGGCACAAAAGTGAGCCTTCAGAACCAAGCCTAGGGGCCCATTTCTAATCTCGCTACCTTCTTGGGCCAAGAGGCACCATTAACTGCCCTGCTCCTTTGAAAGCATGACCCAAACTTCTGACCATCCTAATAGGACACAGGTTGTCAACAACTTTTAAGAGAAAAGTCAACAACTTCTGCTTGAAGTGGTCAGTGCTTATACCACAAGGGCCCTCCTCACATGAGGGCAGGCACTGTGGTTTCCAGGCCTGCTTCTGACAACTGCTAAGCTGATGCCACTTTCTTGACTTCCTCCAATCTCTACTCTCCACAGAGCAAAGCCATTGAGTCAAGGCCTTGGAGGGTTATCTGCAAGACTCAGCAGCCTATTAAGTCTGTCGGTAAGACTCACGAGAGGCCCACTCATTCTAAGGCTTGAGAGTTACTGAGCAGATTTTAGATAGGCCTTGAATTTCATCTGGAAAAATAGTAATTAGAATCTTACCCAGAAGTGCCTATTTACAGTATAGTTTGCCAGGCAATAAGCTGCTGCAGCTATCAACGAAGGAAGATATTTCAAGAATGGGTCAGCTTCAAGTAGACTCAGTTCCGCTACATACTAAAAACAAGAGAGAAAATCTCATTGGAATTAGGAATTTTACTAAGGTTGCAAGTAAACTTAGAAATGTCAGGGGAACGAATTGTGTCTTATTTTTGTTCAACCTGTATCTAGTGGTGAGTATAGAAACAGAGGTTCAAAATTGTTCACTGGGTTAATAATTGCTATGCCTGTTTACAACCAGAATAACAATTATGTTGTAATAAATTTCAACATACAAGTATTTGGTCAAATGTGATGGGTTCCTTTTCTTGTACTAGTTGTACAAGTTTATGCTGCTCAGGTAAAGTAACTTTGCTCTGGTCACTGGAGTGAAACTACAGTCCTCAGTCAAAGGCAAAATATGACCATATAAAGCTATTAATTTATCAGGCAAATGCACACAGTTCGGAGGCTAGAATAGTACCAGTGGGAATTTTTCAGATTAGAAGAAACATATTGGGATATTTACAGACATCTTTATTTCTGTTTGCATAGCACATAAATACTTGACATATATATTATATCATAGTGGCTGGAAACCAACTTAGTGCACTCAACTAAGTTTTATAACTCCAAATGACCTAATAATGCTTCATTACTTAAATGGTTCCCACTCTGTACACCTAAGAGGTACTGTTTGCATGTGGTCTTTATCTAACAAGGGAACAGCTCCCAAGCTTAAATTGGGAGTTGGGTGATTAGACAACCCATGCCTGTCAAACATGATCAATAGTAATGGCTTGTAACCAGAAGTGTTGTGTTCTTAAAAATAAATCTCTTCCATTGCTAAAAAGTTTTTCTGTACCCAAGACAAAATACTAAAAAGGAAGGAAGAACTGAAGGATGATTGGAAAGGCTAAGTTTTACCCAACTTGGAACCAACTTCCTTGGCAGTCATGTGGCATACCTTGGCCAGATTCTCAGTTCTGACGCACACTCCTTGCCTCCTTAAGTACTGCAGGAGAAACTGATTGGTAGTTGGCGCTGTCAGATCGAAAGCTAGGACTTTCAGGAGCAGGTGTTCCATTCTTAACAGTTGTCGTTTTGTGTAAGTATCATCAGTTATATAGACAAACTCGTCTACTTCAGGTGGATATATTTCTTCATATTTCCTACGAAAGGCAAAAAGTCTTCAGAAGTAACACTTGGAAGCTGTTGCTCCCCTTCCTGTGCTATCACAATCACACTCTCACATGGCCTTTGCAAGCTTAAATATCCCTAAATGGCACAGGGCTGTAAAAATATTAGGAGCTTGTATCCAGAACAAGAAAATGAGTATTACACGACATTTTGTACTTACTGCTAGATTAGTAACAGAAACAATTTCCAACTGAGAATTTTAGGTTTGGCCTCTTATATGCTGAAAGATTCTGAATGACAGACATACAGGTAAATTCCTCTTAATTCTGTAGACCTAAAATCATCTTGTGAAAAAGAATGCTATGTTGAACACAATGGTAGGAAAAAAATTCCTTAAGTCTTAAATTTTTAAAAAAATCGTGTATAGCTTTCTCTATTGAATTAGCAAATAATGCTATATATCCAAGAGAAAGAAAATGATATAATTTCACTGCAATCAATTCTTTGCTTTTGCTTTCATATCTCCTTTCTATAGAGAAATTTTGGTAAGTTTTTAGGCATTAATAATTAGAATATCTGAGACTAGACGAATAGAAAGGAAACTATCACTCACCCACAGATCACTTAGTTAAAGGCAGCTCAGCCACAACCCAGCTCTTTTCCACACAATTAGATAGTTACCAATGACTAATAGTAGCAGGAACTGGCTAAAATAATTAATTCACTGTAACCAGATAAAAACTGTGTAATTATGGATCATTTGCCAGATCATGAAGATAGCTTTTGAATCTCTTAAAATAAAACTTTTACTTGTATTAGAATACAGCCAAAAGACTATACCATAAAATAGTTAAATAGCATCCTGAATTTGAACCGATGGCTTCCTTAGTCATGACACTGAACTTGTCACTATAAATCATCTGAACTAAAGAGTAAACATGTGGTAAGGTTCAGTTTCTCAGTGAATATTGTAAAGATGATGATATTTTATCAAAGAAGGCATAAGTTTTAATTATAAAGCACTGCATTTCTTCAATAAATGAAGAATAAATCGAGTGTTTTGACAGGCTGTAGTTTCATATCATTTAAGCTAAAGAACACTTACGAAGCCAGAAGAATAGCTGCTGTTCCTACGAGCTGCAATTTCCCTCTCAGAACAGACATGCATGAAAGAAACCTGTCCAGGAAGTTGACAGCCAGGTAGAGAGTCTCAGCTCGAAGTTTATATTCTTCTCCGACCTCAACCAGCCAGTCTACCAGAATCGTTCGCATGCCTTCTGTGATGTCTGGTTGCTTCCTCATGTAGTGTGCTTTGGGCCTGTATCTTATCTGTTTAGGGAAAGAGTTTTGACATTTAAATAGCTGCTATATCAGAAAGATCACTCCACAGTACGGTTGCTATTTTTAAAAATCATATGAGCAAAGTTTAGGAGGAAACAGATAAAGAACCAAATAGATCTTTACTATGATATGGAAGAAAGTGTGAAATTCTGGTTTTGTAAAGTAATTAGGTAATAAATAACTTAAAGGCGGGGGGGGGGCGGCAAATGGCAAAATAATAGTATAGATTACTCCTAAGAGTGAAATACTTTATAAACCCTTTGAGTCATAGGAAAAGTCCAAGTAACTGCTACTCACTTCATAACTATTATTTCTCATAGTTATTCCTATGTTTAGATGTCACAAGAATGCCACTCACTAGTGGTTATGACCAAGAGTCTATAATCATCTTAATATTAAGTGCTTAGGGGTGCTAGAAATTAACATAGAATTCAGGAATACTCACTTCAGCTTCTCTAAGGTACTGGTGAATTTCTTCGGCATATTCAGTCACATTTATCACATCTGTACCAAAATCTGACGCATCTTCAGACGGGGAATGGACAGATGTATCTACCAGCATAGGGGAAACTGCAGGGGTTCAACATTATCAGGTAAGACATTTAATTTAAAAACTTGTCCATCCACTAACCCTCCACAGGCAATTGTAAAAACAGTCATTATAAAAACTTCATGGTTTTCTCTTGCTAGTTACATGCTATTGAACACTGCAGGTGATTATGAACACAGGGTACCATCAGCTATAGGTGAGTTGGATTACCTGTGCTAAAATCCAGCAGGAAGTGAAGGTCTGACTTGAGTGTGCTAGTGTCGACTTCATACACGTCCTCGAATGCCATCCCCTCTCTCCCTGGGAAGCTGTTTCTGTCCTCTTGCTCAGGTTCATCCATGTAGATATCAAATCCTTGCTTGGCTGGCACATGGACATCGCAGTCAGAGAGTGCTTTCTTTCCAGCTTGAGGGAAGGCATTTTCTGATCCAGAAAAACACCTGATTGTTGTGACTTCCTAGAAAAGGGTTAAGTTTTTTGTTACAGGACACCCTAAAGACCATATAGGCAATGTGAACCTGTGTGAAAGAAACCAGCAGGCTTGGAAGATGAGAGGAATCTTAAATTGAAATATCTATGTCTGCAATTCAATTTCAGAAAATGAGACTTCCAAAGTATGACTTCTCCCTTATCTATGTCTACATTTGACATTTGGGAAAGAGTTACCTAAAATCTGTCATCCTCTTCACATATTTATCAAAGGGAACTCATGATTATAGAAGAAAGAGAAACTATAGTTCTTCTCCAAAATGAGACAAGTACTCCATGTGGGAGGATGGGCTTTAAACTGGCTTTCTAGCTTATAACATTACAGGATTTATAAGTACCCAGCATAGTGCCTGATGCATGGTTAGTGAGTTCTTACAGTCCTCCTCCTTAAGTACTTAACTTTTAGTCAGTAGGTCCCTGAGGTTCCCCTTTTATACTCAGTAATTTAGAAATATGATTTTAGAAACTCCTACTACTAAATTCTCTTACAAGCCATAGAATCTTTTCGGATGACACAATGCAATCACTTCTGAGGAAACCGAACTCTCAATCACTTCTCTTTTTTCTTTATTCCTATAGCATTAACAATGGGAACAACTGTGTGAGCCCCCTGTATGAACAAGCATAATGTATCAAACACGACTGCACATTAAGATGAGTCATGTTGGATGGCCTGAAGGTCAACTGAACCAGGGCAGGTGGGCAAGCTTTATGAATCTGAGTTGTATTTATGAAAATGCTAATCTAGATACTACATTACCATTTTATCGTTTATAAGTACTCTTGGTGTGTACTGTTGAGGCTACTCCAAGTTATTATGTGTTTCCGTAACTTTCTCTTCCATCTAGCAAGTTAAATATGTGGCTTATGTCTACTCTAGCAAGAAAAAAAATTCTTTATGGTAGTACTGGCAAAAAAATTACAGGAACTATAAAGAACCAAAATCCTAAGTTATGATAACCAGATAATCATAACTCCAAATTACTACCAAGTTTGACTTTTGCCACATAGATATATGTACATGAGTTGAGACATACATTCATTAAATATTTACTGAATATCCACTATGTGCCAGGCATTGTTCTAGGTGCCCAGAATTTAGCAATAAACAAAATGTTCAGAAAGATTTACCCTAATGGAGTTTATATTCTAGTTGGTGGGATGGGGGAAGAAAAGATATAGTAGGTCAGATGGTGGTAAGTGCGTTGGAGAATAACATAGGGAAAGGAGAGTCACTGCCATTTAAACAGGGAAGGCCTCAATGAAGAGGATAGAGTTAAGCAAACATATGAAGGCGGTAAGGGAGTAAGTGACACAGCTAGAGGAGAGAAGAGCATTTTGGGTAGAAGGAAGAGCATGGGTAGATGCATGTTGGACTGTGTCTTAGAGACACAGCAAGGAGCAGACAGGGCCGAGAGAGAAAGAAAAGAGCATAGGTCATAAAGTCAGAAGGAAAAGAGAAGTCAGGTCACATAGGCGTTACAACAGGCCATTTAAGATTTACCTTCTATTCAGAGATGGGCAGCCACTGGACAGTTTGGGATAGTATCTGATGGCCCATTATCTGTTTGCCCAACTGCCCTTTGTCAGCACTGGGGAGATGTCTGCTTTCAAATCACTTTTTGAAACAATCTAGTCCAGCCTGATCCAATCCTGATTCTAAGCTCTCTCCAATGTGTACATGGCAAAGATTATCCAGGATTGCTTCCAGCACAGTATAAATCAATCTGAACACCACTGACCTGGAGGAACCCCAGTTTCATAGTTTATTTTGGGGCACTCACATTTCATTTTAGCCTAGCATGTAGATGACTTCACATATACTTAACCCAAACAGTTCCTAGACCTATTTCCTCGATTTTGGGGGAAAAAAGTATTCATTATTTCTAGCTGGAAAAGGGACCCCACAAGATTATCTTAAAAAATGCAATGTCCCAGTAGTCCAGACTCCAGGGTTGGAATACTTAAGGGGAGTTTGTAGGTAGAACTGTAAGAGAAACCCACCTCCCACCACGACAGGAAAGCCTTTCTCAACAAGCAGCTTCTCCAATGCTTCTCCATTATTACCTGGCCACAGGCCCTCCTGTACTGCCCATTCTCAGTTAGCACCCCTAGCACTGTTCTTTGTGGGGGATCCTGGCCAAGCTGGGCTCTGGTCATCTGACAGGCATCAGGACCTGGAGGCAGGACTGCTCCGCTCTTAGAGCTGCTGAGATGCATAGCCTCAGTCTCCAGGGGCTGCTTCTGTCAGGGAAGGAGAAGGAGACAAGCCAGTTAGTCAGCCTCTTCCACCAGAGGCTCTAAGGATGCAGCAAATTTCTAGATCACAGAGACTTGTGATCTTCCCTGCAATTATTAAGGCTGAAAGGGCATGAACCTCGGGGCCCAAGCTATTAAAGCTGCTTTGAACCAAAACAATGGTGTTAATCTGTCGAGGCTTTCTTCCAAGACCTGGTTGACGGCTGGAAGGAGAGACACAGCCTGACAAACTTCCAAGCCAGGATACGGAGCCTGACGTTACTAAGGAGTCTAAACCTACAAGTCTAGTCTTTCCCAGCTGCGATCCTTATCCCCCGCCCCGCCTGCAGACAGACAGAGAATACATCACTGCGGGGAAGTACGTCCCCTTCCCAAGTGGGCGAGCGGGGTGCTCCTCCGCGGCCCTTTTCCCACCGGACGGAAGTCCTCACAGCGAGCCTCGCTCTTCACAGCCTTATATCTTTAGACGTGTCTCCAACAATAGCAAGCGCACACGGGGACTGGGAATGAGGGGCCGCCGCAGGGGGCGGGGCGGGAGGGCCCTGAGGTGTCGGCAGATTCCAGTGGGGGCGCCGGGCTCCCAGCGGCGACTGCCGGGGCGCTCAGGGCTAATTACTCCCCCGCCCCGCGTCTGTTGAACTGGCCAATCAGCGGCGGCCCCGAGCCTCGCGGGGGCCGCTTCCATGCCAACCGCAGCGGACGTCCGCGCCGGAGGCCGCATCGCCATGGCGACCGCCTCACCTGCCGCGCTCCGGACGGACGCCGCGACCGCTCGGCGTTCAGCTCCCGGCGGGGCCAACGGGCGGCGGCCGCCTTTCCCCTGCGCAGCCCCGCCGGAGCGTGCCCGGCGGGCGGTCGCCGCTGGCCCTGCGCCTCCTCTGGCAGGTAGCCCCGGCGTGGCCCACCCCGCTATGGCCGGGGCCGTCGAAGGGACTGTTTCCGCAACCCGTTCTCCCAACAGCCGCTAACTCCTCCCGCTAACGTTTATTCCGCGGCCCGCTCCTGAGAACCCTGGCTCGGGAGAGCGACGCAAGGCCCTCGGGGCTGCGCCGGCCGCGGCCCCTGACCGCGCCCGCCCGAGGGCCCGGCTCGCTCTCCTTCCCCGGCTCACACACCTACACTTCCATCTAGGGAGAGGCCAGAAAGGCAGCGGGCCGGCCCCAAGTTCGAGCCGGGGCCTCCGAGGCCACGTTGGTGGCGCGTCTTCGGGCATTTTGGGTCCTTGCGCGCCAGAGCCGCGCCTGGCCTGCCGGGATTCCTGTGCACGTGGCCCCGGCGGGCGGGGAGAAGGGAGTTTGGGTTTTAGGGTTGCACGTGGCGTTGGCGCTCCCCACAGGAGGTCTCCTCGGACGGGTTCCGGCAGCCAGGGCAAGAAGCGGGGCCGGGAACGCCGAGATAGTGGCCCAGGAAGAGGAAGGAACGCGGGTGGCTGCGTCGGGGCCTGGGACGTTGAGGAAGAAAGTGGTGAGACGTGGAACTGGGGGCTGGGCAGGTGGCCTGGCCACGTGGAGCGGGAAATCCCTGGATGGGGATAGGGGAAGGGTCCACGGACAGGCAGGGAGGAAGCTGCGGGCCTTATATGAGGGTAAAGGTGGGGATGAAGGAGCAGGGAGAGAGGAGCGGGTCCTGGAAACCAGAGAGCCCTGACACGTGCCGAGGTGACAAGCCAGGCAAAAGAATCTTTAAATTTATTATTATTTCTTTTTAAATGTGTGTCTGCACACACATGCACACATTGTATGTATAACGTGACTGCTTTTGTTCTTTAAAAAAATTTTTTAAACACCCATCTCTAGATCTCTAAAGCCGAACCCGAAGCCCATTCATATGGCCACTCTAAAATGGTTAGTTATAACCTCTCTTACTTATTTTGAACGGAAATGATTGTTACTCTTACCTCGCAAAATCTCTCAAGTGTTCTTTATTAATGTTTTCACTCAGAGAGCCGGGTCTGCATTATTTTACTGGGAAAATTGAACTGTTGTACACAAAGTGCAGATGAAAGCTTTTGATCGAGTTAGATGTTAGTAAGAAGTTGAAAAGCGTCTTGGAAGTCAGTGCTGGGTGCAGGAGGCGCGCAGAAACGGGTCTCGTGCAATACAAAACTAGTTTCTATGCGTTAATCACCGACTTTTACTCATTGGGAGGCAGCAGTCCCCTTGCACCCTCGGATGTATATGCCTTTGAATAGGAAGGCAACATGGCAACTCTGCTAACATCTTGATTGCGGCAGTAGATGTGCCAGAGGAAGGCAGGGACCAAGTGCTCCGCTTTGCAAGGTGTGTCTTGGAGGAAAAGAGCCTTTCTGCCCTCCTCTTGCCTCGCGCCTCTTTTGGAAGTCTTTCCAGAACACTCTGCCCACCTAGCCAGACACTGTCGTGATTTTGGAGACGCCCTCGGGGACAAGTCTTGCCAAGAGCCTGGGATGCTTTGGTGGAGACGTGGTTTCTTCGCACTGATGTGATCTGGCCCTCTCTGTTTGCTCCCTTTGATCTGGTTTCCTCGACAGAAATGACCGAAAACCTCACATTCTTTGCCTTTCTTCTAAAACAAAGGAGCCAGTGCAATGTTTATTCCTGGAGCCTGTCGTTTTGCAACTCTTTTCTGAGGTTGAAGCTCAAGGAAGGAAAGTGTAGCTCTGAAATTGGGTGTTCCCCACAAATGTGGTAAGGACCAGAAGACAGGGGTACTAAAATGCCTAGTGTCTCTCAGCTGTCTTTCGTCTGAAAAAATGCCTTTAAAAAAGAAAATACCTCTTAACCAGGTGGAGTGCTAGGCTTATTTCATACCCCCTTTCCTCTAACTCCTCATGTGAATAACTGAGCCTAATTTGGCCTTAATACATATAAAATATTGTTATTATCATTGTGTCACTGCTTTTCTTCTCTCCATCTACTTTGTTAAACTTGGCAAAGGGAAATGACATGTGACTTACGTTTTTATTGTTGTGCTACCTTCTAATTCAGTATTAAATCATTGTTGTCCTCTGATGAGATCTTAAATTGGAGAATAATTCAGGTGAATTGATATTTACATGTATTTTTATATGTGTGTACATATAGTTTCAGATATTTGTGTAACTAGTGAAATACTTATGGATTTCTTGACTTAAAAATCTGCAATAAATATGTTTGAACAAGTAACGATTTATGGCATAAAAATAAACTCAACTGATAAATAGGTACACAATTTTTATAAAAATTTTAAACTAAAAACTTAGTCTTATAATTAAAAATAGAGCAGATAATAGGACTCTCATAAATTATGGAGTTTTAGTGAGATGCATGATTTTAATTTTACTATTGTAACAAAATCAGGATTAGAACTCAAGTAGATTTTAAATGTCTGCATGTTTTATATAAACTATGTATTTGGTAATTATATTGAGAAGTGAACAATATAATATATTTTATAAATACATCTGTAATGTCTACAATATTTGGTGTAACTTATATTTGTGAATATAATGTTTTCTTCGCCTAAAAAATTACTTGGTTACCTCTTCAGTGCTCAGCTAATTTTCACAGTAGGATTAATTTCCATAATAAGGATGACAGCTGAATTCTTTACTAGGACTTTTAAAAATCCAATATTACTATTAAAATTGACTCCTCTCCCCTCCAAATTACTCAAAGATAATCTTTTCTGTTTGCCAGCAGTTATCTGGCATTTCAAAAGCTGTTATTACTTCTATTACATTTGCTCATTGTAGCTAGCAATTAACCTCCTGTTCAAACATTTCAGTTTCCATTAATTTGAAATCAAGTTGATTTTCAGCATAGGGGTTTAAATGAGATGAAAAAGTGGAAGAGCCCATTTTTTTTTTAAGGACAGAAGTCTTAATGGATATATTTTGTCTGTTCAGGGGCATGCATCTGCCAGTCTCAGGTATATATTTAATTTCAGAACATATCTATATGGTAAGATGAAGGACAGATATTGGGAGTGATGGGTGATTTGTTACATTGTATCCCATAGTCCAGGAAAGATGACCAAAGGATCAAGTAAGTCCAGTTTGAAAAGCAGCCAAAAATTTACCACCTTAGGAAGCATATATCCTTAGGTGGTGCAAAGTGGATCCCTTAGTACATAATAGGTGTAAGTTTTCATTAAAGTTTGTAAAGTCACTTTCTCTGAGCGAAAATAGTTTGGCTACATACATGAAAGTAGCCAAAGATGTCTATTCATTTACTCATTCTACAAATATTTTTTAAGCATACATCTTATACCAGGCAATAGCTGGGTATGGGACACAAATTAAAAATTATCCCTGCCTTCAAGGAGCTTTTTGTTCCAGGCAAGGAGAAGGTAAACATATAGTTAGGGTGCAGCATAATTAGTGTTTATTTCACCGGGAGTGGAGGGCCGCAGATCTATAAACAGGGAGCAGCAGTTGGAACTCAGAGAAAAGGAATGTCATATGTTGCTGTGGAGATTTAGAAGCAGTATCCAGATCAGATATAAAGATGATTAGAGTAAAAAAAAAAAAATCGACAGCTGATGGTATAGTCCATATACAGAACGTTCTAGAAATGGGGAGCCCAAAGAACAAGAATTTTCAACTGTGTTTATATAGTACCTCCCAAGGAGAGCAATAAACTGTGATGTCCAAAAATACCCCCAAGACTGTATCTTCTGGCTCTGGGACAGATTCTACACAACTGTCTCATGCAGAAGTCAACCTCCCAAAAACTTGGATGAGAGGAAGAAGGTTCTGGTGACTTTAGTTACCTCAAGTCCCTCCCTAATAATGTGCTCAACTAGAGGTGCACTGTTAAAATCAGATCTCTGTGATTGCGGAATTGAGACCTCTGGCAGTAGTTGCCTCAAGAGTCTACCCCAAGAGAAAAATAAACTTCAGTGGGCTGACGGAGCCGTTATGGTTTCAATAATTTGAAAAGTTTTGAGTTGCCAGACCTTTACTGAAAACCTATTATCAGCGGAAGTCAAGAACCTGGATTTTATACAATCATAGGTCTAAAATTCATCTGAGGACTCATGTTGATGTAAGTTCATTGTATCATTAAAGTTAGCTATCATTTATTGGTTTTCAATTAACAGTTTCTTTTCAATTAACAGTTTCAATTAACAGTTTTTCTGTGCAAATCAATTATTGTACCATCAGTTCTACAATACAGTTGATTCCATAAAATAGATTTTCTGCATTTTACATTTATTTCTAATTATGTCTAAAATGTTATGGAATTTCCACTGAGTCTTTGATTGTCTGCAAAAATCCTGTATCTGAGGACAGGCTTATGTCCCAATCACCCCAGCAAAAATTTATTAGTATGTTCTGCCTATCAATATTTTTATTAATTAAATCCTGCCAGTAAATCACAGAATATGTATAAAATTTGTTTTTCATTACCTCAATGCTTTTATTGCTCATCTATCAAATAACCATAACAGTGGTCAAAACAAATGACATTAGTTTCCATTCTAAGCAGATTTTTTAGGGGAAAAAAGATTTTCATGCTAGAGACACAAATTTCAAACCTTGGCAGACTAGTTATGCCTTTTTTGATTACTATCAGAAATCTAGCCTACGGATTTTATATAGTCCTCATTTGTGAACATTCTATCTGGATAGACAAAATCTCAAACACATATAACTTTTCCCTATAGCAAAAATGAGTCAAAGTTGTTTGCATGTATTTGTGGAGGTTTTTTGGCACTTAATACAATTTCTGACTAAGTGAGGCAGCTTGGTGGTTTCGTCCATATTACCAGATATTTATCATTAATGAACCTTTTACTTAGTTAACAGTCAATCAAAAACACTGTGTTTATCTGAAAAGCATTGTATTCTGTATTTGAGAACAGGACATTTCTAATTTTTGTGATAGACACAGGGATTATATAAATGAGTTAAAAAGTGTTGTACTCAAAGTTCAGTCTTATGGAGGAAGAAAATAACCAAATGATTAGCCACAAGGTAGAACAAGGCTGTTGTCTAAGAAGTCCAGAGAAAGTTCTGGTGAAAATTCAGGGACGTTTTCAGTTAATTAAGGAAATCAGGAAAGGTTTCTTGAATTTAGTAGTTTTGTGTTTAGAATGCTGCATAAGCAAAGACACTGAGCAGAGAATTGCAAAACATGTTCTAGGGAATGCTGGCGTTCTATGTGCCTGAGGTGAAAATATAGGACACGGGTTGGTGATAGTGGATGGTAAGAACTTTGGGATAACATCATGTAGCGGCCTGAATGCCAGAGTAAGGACTTTTCCATGGGACTTTCGAAAACAATCTGAGAGCAATGACTAGCCCAAGATTTGGAAGGAGGACATGCATTAGGAAACAGTTGCTAAAGAAAATGAAGACTTGAACCAGGGCCATGCCATAGGCACAGAAAGGAAACGAGGCTCAGTAAAGTCTATTGAATTTAGTGTGTTGGCAATAAGATGTTATGACCATGGAATGTACATGACTTAGCAACTGATTGTGTGTTGGATTTGAAGGAGAAGATGAACATAGTTTTACAATATCTAGATCAGAGCTGACAGAAGTAGAAATTCCAGTTTAGCTGTATTCAGAGGAAAAAGGAAGCGAAGAATGAGTTTAAATTTGGACATTATAATGATAGAAGTTTTTCTAAACACTGTCCCAGACCACCACCTTTTCCCTCCACCTCCATCCCTGTGTATGTATGAATTATGATAGCATTGAATTATACTTGTTTTCAGGGGTTGATGATAGGGTTGGAGATAAAGGTCAATTATAACCCATTTTTCAAGTATTTGTCCAGTATTCCCATTGTAAAATAATTGTTAGTAGTTAGGTGGTTACTCCAGGAAAACCCATGAAAAATAAAAGATTGACAGCTTCCTATCCGCGGTTTCAGCATCCCACTCCCCCATTCACGAGGACTTCTTCCAGGGCCAAAAGCCCCTTGCAAGCAGGGACTACATCTTCAACTGTGTAATATCATTTCCTGGCCCAGTGCACAGGGCGTAGTAAGCACTTAACAAATGTTTGTTGATTAAATGACTGGATAATAAGATATAATTTATACTTGTTACATAAATAAGCCAAAGATGGCCCCTGTACATCAGCCTTATGTTGTTTACTTCATCACAGAAAGCTAGGACCATTAATTCAAAAGCTCACTGGCACCAGACTCAAATTCTGGCACATTCAGTGGTTCTAAATATAGCTCAAATAAGAATACTTTTAGTCATTTAGAGCCCGTCTGCTTTGCATATCCCATGAAACTGTACCCAACATCTGTTAGCCTTAGATAAACAAACCATGGGACTACAAGAGCTCCCAGGTCACTGCTGCTTTTTGTAGCTCTTTTGACCTCGAGATTCTTGTCTTGCTGTGAGGAGGCATCGTCTAGACTTATAACCTCCCCTCTCTGATTCTTCTTTCCCCCAGGAGTTCTCTGCCTCTTTTGGGTGGTGGTCCCACACCACTGTCTCTGGAAAGTCTCATAGTCAGAGAGTCTTCCCACCCTAATCCCCGTGCAAACCTCGCAAAGCACCGCCCAAGTAAAGCTCATTGTTTGTGACCACTTGTCATATTCTCTTCCCCCATCAGCTCCCAAATCCCTGAACTTGCTGTAACACTGTATATGTACAAGAGAGGAAACACACTGAGTTCTTAAACTTGCATTTTCAAGTCTATGTATGTTTTTCTTTCTTCCTTTTTAGTAACTTTATATTTTGGCACTCACCGAAAAAATTCTTAGATGTAGAAAGCCAGAAAGGTACTTAGAGGCTATTTTATCAGACCCTGTCCTACATAGGTGAGGACACAGGTGCAGACTTCTTTTGCTTTCAAATTGTATCCCCAAAAGTGAAGTTTCAAAAATAAATTAACACCCATGAGTTTTAATTCCAGAATTTTTACTAAGAAAGGGATTATAAATATCTTCAAAGATAGCAAGAGTCTGAATAACTATTATGCAGCTGCGTAAAATAGTGTAGGTTTAAAAATAGCATACAGAAATGTTCATAATATATTTTATGAGATAAAGTAAAAAACAGTAAGATTAGTATGTTGCATTTTTGTTTAAAATTTTTATATGCTCTCAAAAAGCACCAGCAATAAATACCAAATATTAAGCAGTTATCCGTATGTCTAGATTAGCTAATTATAGTTGAATTTATTTGGCTTATCTATAGTTTCTAATTTCCTATAATAAACTATTAATCGCGTAGTAAGAAAATTTTATTATCTGTATTTTCTAATTTCCTATAATAAACAAAATTAATTGTGTAATAAAAAAATATTTGTTATTAAAGAAGTAAATGATCCTGACAGGATCAGAGCAACCAAGCTGTCCAATAGAACTTTCTGCAGTGATGGAAATGTTTCATATCTGCACTGTCCGATACAGTGATGGGTGGCCAGATGTAGCTACTGAGCATTTGAAATGTAGCCAGTGCAAGTGAAGAACTGAATTTTTAATTTAATTTCATTTATATAGTCACATGTAACTAATGGCTATCATATTGGTCAGTGCAGGATCAAATATTTGGTAGTTGAGAACAGTCACAGCACATTAAGAGACATCATAGACAGTCTCATTCTACTGTGTACACAAATTTGAATCTTTGTTTTGACTATCTTCCCCCTAAGTTATTCTTCTACTATTATTTGGGATAAAGTACAGCAATAAATAAGGACCTGAAATCATCTATTTAGTACAGGTTCTTTGAGAAACGTCGACTTCACCATGTAATTCACAAGAAAGACCCATTTATAAATGAAGGAGAGTTTATCCAGAAAGTATATTTTCCTTGTTAAAATGAAATGCTCATCATCTTTTTCCCTGGTTAAGCAACAGTCCAGAGAGAGAGAACCAGAACATCTGAAAGATCAAGTTGGATTATATTAACCTGGTGAATTAATCAAACTTTCACCATTTAATTTTATATATATATAACTATTTATTTTGATTTGCTGAATGCTCAGCTTAAATAATAGTTAATGTATATAATAATTAATGTGTATTACAGCTTAAGCTTCATTTTTGTTGCTAAAGTTGTATGTTGAGTTTATAACCAGATTCATACTCTCCTTTCCTAATTTAAAAACTCACCTCTCAAACTGATATCAGTGTTTGTGAAATCTTCATCTCCCACCAGTAATTCATCAACATTCAAAAGCCATCCTTATTTGGGATCTATTATTTTGTTTCTTCTTTCCAGACTGAAGAGAGAGTTTACCTGTAGGAACAAATTTCCACTTTCAGAAAAATAAGTAGTTAATTTATGCAACAGTGTGCTCACAATTCCTCTTCTTGATATTGTGGAAAACAAATAATTGCTATCACTAGTTTCCGTAATTGAGTAGGATTGCTTTTTGATAGATGCCATATCCTTTCCTTCATATATTAACTTACTTGATAAAGCAAGAACACTATAGCGATTTCAAGCTTGGAATAACATTAGGACATTGTTAAGATGATAATTTTTCAAGAAGCTTTCTGTGAGAAATCTTTACAATTATACTAAATGTAGAAGATGTACAGCTAGAATTATGAGTTACTTGAGTTTTCAAATCCAAGAGAATTCATATAGAACAAATTACAAATTTTTACTGAATATGGCAGAAACAGGTGCTAAAAAGAAGAGAAAATGGAGAGTTTGTAATTCAGGCCAAAGGGAGAGAAAAGAATAGAGAGATCAATCTAATGGCATGCTTCTATGCTAATCTTTTGGGGAAATCATCAGAAACTTATGTAACCAGTTAATGAAACAAGTTCAAATAAGCGGTGATGAAGTAATATGTACTTTATAAATGGGATTTGGAAATAAAGGAGTACTCTGAGCAATATCTGAGGTAATGAAATAGATATTTTCTTTGTTTCTGTCTGCTTGCTTTGAATTCACAGTATTTTATCTCACTAAAACTGAACCATTCATAAGTTGTCTTTGTTTTGTAGGAAGCTTGCTTTTCATCCTTTTACTGAAGAAATACAGAAAAGACAAATTTGTTTTGTTGGTAAGTCCAGAGGAATAAACAATATGTGAACCTCTGAAATCCTGATTAAAGTTTCTATTGATTTCAAGCAGAGACCAAAGCAATGGTGAGGGAGAAAGGCTCCATCCAAAAGAATCGAATCCCACCAGGAGAAGTGAAGAAGAAAAGTTTCTGAAGTCAGAGGAGCAGGGCTGGATATATCCCCCAAATATGTTGGGATACAGGGTTCCACCCTCCTTCTAACATTAATAAATTGCAATCAGTCAGTTCAACAATAGCAATGGGTTCTATGTAATAAGTAAAAATTCAAATTCTAACCCAGACGAGTGAATTCATAATCTATAGCAATGTATTCTAAGGGTATATAATTGTCACAGTATATTGTAGTTTAAGCTTCATTTAAAAT
>NW_011888852.1:4560075-4562445 GCF_000151845.1 Pteropus vampyrus | reverse complement strand
AGAACACCCAATTATCTCAACCCAAAAAGGCCTTCACCAAGACACATTGTATTAAAATTATCAAAAATCAGTGACAAAGACAGAATTCTCAGGACATTCAGGGAAAAGAAGATGGCAACCTAAAGGAAAACCCATTAGATTCTCGTCAGACTTCTCAGCACAAACCTTACAAGCCAGAAAGGAGTGGAATCAAATATTTAAACTATTAAATGAAAGCAACTACCAGCCAAGAATAATGTATCTAACTAAGCTCTCCTTTAGATATGAAGGAGAAATTAAGATCTTTCCAGACATACAAAAATTGAAAGAGTTCTCCACTATGAGGCCTGCACTACAAGAAATACTGAAAGGGGTCAGCTCACCTAAAACAATGACCAAAAAAAAAAAGTACATAATTAGGAGTAAAGTGACTATCAGGCAAATAGAAGCAGAGGAGTGCAACCCTTACTAAGAACAGGGCATTATAAGCTTAAAATAAGAAGAGATTTACTATAGCAAGATAGTAATGGAAGTTCAGCATCCATAGGGACAAATTGAGACAACAATGACTGAAAAGAGGAGGATTCAAAGATCCAAATTCACAAAGGGGAATGGAGAAAAGGCACAGGCAGAAGATAATGGACGACTGTATACATGTAACTATCCTTTACATATTTGTAATGGTAACCACACACCAAAGATTCAGAACTGAAGCATATAACATAAAACAAGAAGAAGCAGAGGGAAATTCCACAAAAGCCAACCGAAATAAAGAAAACAGAAACACAAGGACAAGGAAGCAATGGAAACACCAAGCTACCAGAAAGCAAAAGATAAAATGGCTATAAGAAGACCTCATATTTCAGTAATCACCCTAAATGTAAATGGACTGAACTCACCAATAAATAGGCACAGAGTTGCAGATTGGATCAAAAACAAAACCCAACTATATGCTGCCTCCAGGAAACACATCTCAGCTCCAAAGACAAATATAGACTCAAAGTGAAAGGGTGGAAAATGATGTTTCAAACAAATGGCATTCAAGAAAAGAGGAAGTAGCGGTACTAATATCAGACGAAATAGACTTCAAACTAAAAAAGATAAAGGAAGATACTGAGGGACACTTCATAATGATAAAGGAAATCATGAACCAAGAAGACATAACACTTATTAATATCTATGCTCCCTATCAGGGAGCCCCAAAATATGTAAAGCAATTACTAACAGAACTAAAGGGAGAAACAGACCAAAACACTATCATAGTAGGAGACCTAAATACCCCACTGTCAGATATGGACAGATCATCCAAACAGAAAATCAATAAGGAAATAACATCCTTAAATGACACATTAGACCAACTGAACATAATTGACATTTTCAGAGCCTTCCATTCCAAAACAGCTGCTTATACATTCTCCTCTAGTGCACATGGAACATTCTCAAGAATCGACCACATACTGGGACACAGAGATAGCTTCAACAAATATAAGAGCGTTGAAATCATACCAACCATATACTGTGATCATAATGCTTTGAAACTAGAGATCAATGGCAATAAGAAATCGGGAAGAAACACAAATACATGGAGATTAAACAACATGCTACTGAAGAATAACTGGGTCAGAGAAGAAATAAAAAGAGAGATCAAGAGATACATAGAAATGAACGATAATGATAATACAACATATCAAAACTTTTGGGACATGGCAAAAGCGGTCATAAGAGGAAAAGTCATATCATTACAGGCCTAGCTCCAAAAACAAGAATGAGCCCAAATAAACAACCTAACGCTTCATCTTAAAAAACTAGAAAAGGAAGAACAAATGAAGACTAAAGTCAGCAGAAGGAAAGAAATCATCAAAGTTAGAATAGAAATAAATGAAATTGAAAACAAACAAAAGAAATAGAAAAATAAATGCGACAAAGAGCTGGTTCTTTGAGAAGATTAATAAAATTGTCAAACCCCTGGCTAGACTCACTAAAGAAAAAAGAGAAAGGACACAAATAAACACAATCAGGGGTGAAAGAGGGGAAATTACAACTGACATTGCAGAAATACAAAGGATCATATAAGAATACTATGAAAAAGTATATAACCAGATATAATAACCTAGAAGAAATAGACCAGTACTTAGAAAAATATAATCTTCCTAGATTGAATCAAGAAGAACTGGAAAATCTAAATAGATCGATCAGCATTATGGAAATTGAAACAATCATCAAAAGCCCCCCAAAAAGTAAAAGTCCAGGACCAGATGGCTTCACCAGTGAATTCTACCAAATATTCAAAGAAAATTTAATATCTGTTCTCCTCAAACTCTTCCAAAAAATTGAAGAGGAAGCAACACTTCCCAACTCATTTTATGAGGCCAATATTACTCTGATACCAAA
>NW_011888852.1:4540400-4559845 GCF_000151845.1 Pteropus vampyrus | reverse complement strand
CAAATCGATTAATGTGATACACCACATAAACAAATTAAAAAATAAGAATCATATGATCATATCAATAGTTTCAGAAAAAGCCTTCAACAAGATACAGCACCTATTTATGATCAAAACACTTAACAAAATTGGTATAGAAGGAATATATCTTAATATAATAAAGGCCACATATGACAAGCCGTCAGCCAACATTATACTTAATTGTGAAAAACTAAAAACCTTCTCTCTAAGATCAGGAACAAGACAAGGCTTTCCATTATCGCTACTGTTATTCAATATAACTTTGGAGGTCCTAGCAAGTGCAATCAGGCAAGAAAAGGATATAAAAGGCATCCAAATAGGAAACAAAGAAGTCAAACTGTCACTATCTGTGGATGACATGATTCTCTATATAGAAAACCCTAAAGACTTCACAAGAACACTACTAGAAACAATAAGCAAATACAGTGAAGTCTCTGGATATGAAATCAACGTTCAAAAATCCATAGCGTTCCTATACTCTAATAATGAAGTGTCAGAAAAAGAAGTGGAAAACATCATTCCTTTTGCAATTGCAACAAAAAGAATAAAATGCCTAGGAATAAATGTAATGAAACATGTGAAGGACCTATGTAACGAAAACTATAAGACCTTATTAAAAGAAATCGAGGAAGATACAAAGAAATGGAAAGATATTCTATGTTCTTGGATTGGAAGAATCAACATAGTTAAAATGACCATATCACCTAAAGCATTATACAGATTTAATGCAATCCCCATCAAAATCTCATTGGCATTTTTTAAAGAAATGAAACAAAAAATCATCAGATTTGTATGGAAGCACAAAAGACCCTGAATTGCCAAAGCCATCCTGTGAAAAAAGAATGAGGCTGGAAGCATCAGTCTGCCCGACTTCAAATTATACTACAAAGCGCCAGTAATCAAAACGGCATGGTATTGGCAGCAAAACAGACACACAGACCAGTGGAACAGAATCGAGAGTCCAGAAGTAAACCCATATTTATATGGGCAAATAATTTTTGACAAAAGTGCCAAAAACATACAGTGGAGAAAGGAAAGCCTCTTCAATAAATGATGCTGGGAGAACTGGAAAGCCACCTGCAAAAGAATGAAACTAGATTGTTGTCTATCACCACACAGCAAAATTAACTCAAAATGGATTAAGGACCTAAATATAAGACCTGAAACAATAAAAATAGAAGAAAACATAGGAACTAAACTCATGGACCTTGGACTTAAAGAAGATTTTATGAATTTGATCTCAAAGGCAAGGGAAGTAAAAGCAAAAATAAGTGAATGAGACTACATCAAACTAAAAAGCTTCTGCTCAGCAAAAGAAACTGTCAACAAGGTAAAGAGACAACCATCCGAATGGGGAAATATATTTGCAAGCAACGCCTCCGATAAGGGCCTAATATCCAATATATCCAAAGAACTCATACGACTCAATAACAACAAAAAAACAAACAATCCAATCAAAAAATGGGCAGAGGACCTGAACAGACACTTCTCCCTAAAGGACATAAAAATGGCCAACAAATATATGAAAAGCTGCTCAACATTGATAGCTATTAGGGAAATACAAGTCAAAACCACCATGAGATACCATCTCACACCTGTTAGCATAGTTATAATCAACAGGACAAGTAATAACAAAGGTTGGAGACGATGCAGAGAAATAGGAGCCCTCATACACTGCTGGTGGGACCGCAAATTGGTATGGCCACTATGGAAAACAGTCTAGAGCTTCCTCAAAAAACTAAGAATTGATCTACCATATGATCCAGCAATCTCTCTACTGGGTATTTACTCCAAAGACTTGAAACCCATATCCGTAAAGATATTTGCACACTGATGTTCATAGCAGCATTATTCACAGTGACCAGGACATGGAAGCACTCGAAGTGTCCTACAATAGATGATTGGCTAAAGAAGCTGTAGTACATATATACAATGGAATATTACTCAGCCATAAGAAGAGATGAAATACTGCCATTTGCAATAACCTGGATGGACCTGGAGATAATCATATAAGCAAAATAAGCCAGACAGAAAAGGTTGAAAATCACATATCATTTATATATGGGATATAAACCTAAAAGCAACAAATGAACAAGACAAATAAACAGACTCATGGACATGGACAATGGACTAGTGGTTACCAGAGAGAAGTGGGGAGGGGGAGGAGAGAAATAAAATGTTAAAAATAATAATAATAAACATTACTGAGAAGTTGAAAAAAATAAAATCAGATATAAAAATGTAAACCAAAGTGGTAATTTTGTGAAACATACAAAATAATCAATTTAAACATATCCACTTAAATTTTGATTTAAATCATTAATCAAAAAAGACTTTGTTTAACCATTTTTTTTTCTACAGGCTATACATCACCCCTATTTTCATTTTCTACTTTGAAACTGCACTTTTGGGAAGAGATACGAATTGGAGTTATGTAAAAACAAAATTGCACATCAATTTTTTGAACATTATTATGTTCCTTTAGGAAAAGAAATGTACACTGCATGTTATCTTTGGAAAAATCTGTTAATTTAAGAATTGAGAATCACTATGTTCTCCGTATATAGTAAATGGAAATTGTTTACTATTATTAAATACTATTTTTCAGAACAGAAATATGCATAAATCTCCCTAAATTTTGATTTCCTCAGTGGCTTTTAGATACATCTCTAAAATATCCTCAAACTTGGCCCCTACTGTTATCTTTGATTTGTTTAACTTATTTGTAGCACTTTTTAAAAGTTTAGATGAATGTATTCTTTCATGTAATACTTTACCATGATAAGTTTGAATTATAATTTATATATTGGTTAATTTGTTGTAGTTGTTAGGATGTTTCACAAAATTACAAATATTACCAAATATTTTGGTTTACATTTTTATATCTGATTTTTAAAAATTAACCTGATATTTTTCTGTGCTGGGTGTCTGTGTAAGTATTTTTTAGAACATATTTAGACTGACAGTGAAATAATGATTGGTATTTTCTCTCTAACGAACCCTCAGACCTTCCTTGTTCTTAAGCTGTAAGTAAGTAGAGTCTGGACTTGTGGACGGGCTCTTAGCTGAGAATGAGAACTACATAAAACTACACAGTTTTATTGTCCCTTCCTATTTGTGTATTTGTCCTGTCATTTTTCTGTGGACATTTATTGGTCACCTACTACGTGCCAGAAACTTTCTTAGGCGTTGATAATGTAACACTACACAAGAGACACATAGGTTCCTATTCTCATAAAAATGACAATCTACTCCCTACTTTTTTAAATAGTAGCTGTGAATCATTCCTAGAAGCTGTTTTAAATTCCATGTTACACTCTAGATTTAAAACAGTGACATTTTAAAATAACCTTTGCTCTTGCACAAGGGCCCAAGCTCATCACTCTGGAGCACGTTTGGTTTCCTGATGATGCCTGACATGACCAGGTACTGCAGCGACTTCACTCTGAATTCACTCTGGAGAGTGTCACCTCTGTAAGTCCTCGCATTCCTGCCCCAACCAGTTAGGAAACCATCTCTAGTCGGGATCTAAGGTGTCTGACTAAAATTAGCCATGGATATTTAGAGGCACCATAACAGGAAGTTGAGTATAATCATGTCCTCTGTGAGTACAAGACTCCCTGAGCGTCTTCGCTTTCGGGGCTCCTCACCCCATCATCCCGCCAACCCCAGCAGCAGCAGGTTCTAGCTCTCTGCTGACTCACACCTGATCTTCCTCTGGTGCTTAGAAAGATTTTCTAATGAAACTTAGAATGCTTTTGCAACACCATACAATCTCCATATTTTAACTCTAATTTTATGAGGATGTTATTTTCTAAACCAGATCCTTTTTTTCTCATCACTCTAAAATTGTACATCTTTTATTAATCATTATTGAGCTGCTGCTACTTTGTGTCCAGTTACAGGAACTAGGATAGCATTGTAAGTTAAAATAAGCAAAGTTCTTGCCCTTAAGTACTTTACTTTCCATTAGGGGGAAACAGAAAAATAAGTAGATGAATATATCATATAATGAGAACTAGTGATAAGTGCTAAGAAGAAAATCTGAAGCATGGTAAGTTGGCTAAGGAATCAATTAGAGGAGAACTTACCCTTTATAAAGTGGTCTGGGAAGAACTCTGATAAGGTTACATATGAACAGAAATCTGAATAAAAAGAACAAACCCTGTGGCTATCAGGAAACAGAGAGCTCCAGACAAAAGGACCAGCAAGTGCAAAAACCCTGAGAGGGAGCATGTTTGGTGTGTGTATTAGTTCTCTCAGGCTGCCATAACAAACTAGCACAGACTAGGGGACTTAAACAACTGAAATTCATTTTCTCACAGTTCCGGAGGTTGGAAGTCCAAGATCAAGGTGCTGGCAGGTTTGGTTTCTCCTGTGGTCCCTCTCCTTGGCTTACAGACATTTGCCTTCTCTCTGTGTCCTCACATGACCTTTGTCTATACATGCATGTCCCTGCTGTCTCCTCCTCACTTTATAAGGACATTATCTAATTGGATTAGATTTTCATCTTTATGACCTCATTCAACTGTAATTACCTCTTTAAAGGCCCTATCTCCATATACAGTCACATTGTGGGTTAAGGCTTGAACATATGAATTTTAGGACACAATTTCATCCATCCAGCATGTTTGAAGAATAAAGATGTCAGAAAAATTATATATTATTATTATGAATAAATTATTCATTCAGGAATTATTTATTCTTTATTAAGCATTTACTTTGTGTATAATAGTATGTGTAGGACTAGAAGATATAATCTTGAAAATAAAAGGATTTACTGAGGAACAGGTGATGTAATTCCAACAAGCTGAACAGCATCAGACAACATCAGAAAACTGGTTTACATGAGAGAGAGACTGCTAGTTTTAAATTTGATGCCCTTGACCTTGCCTCTATCTTTTCTTCTTTTATTGCTCTTTTGCACTGAATCGTTCTTCTGTTATACCCAAAGAAAAATGAGAACAGTTTAATTTTTCCTGATAAGGAAGAAACTTCAAAAGGAAAAAAAAATTATTTCGACCCCTATAGCCTTAACAGAAAATTTATCTCCTTACTATCTACTTATTTTATTATTATCATTCTCTTTGGAGCAAGATGTGCGCAAGTGTATTTTGGTTATCCAGTGCTGAATAACAAATCACCCCAGAAATTAGTGTCTTAAACAACAACAGGATTGATTTTGCTCTCAAGTCTGCAACTTAGGCAGAACTTTACTTGCTGTTGGCTGGAACAGCTTGAAGGCTGGATCATCCTATGACTCATTCACTCACGTATCTGGCAGGTGCTGCCAGCTGTCAGCTGAGACTCTAGCTGGGGCTGTTGGCCAGAAGAACACATATGCAGGGCTTTCCATGTGGCCTGAGCTTCCTCACAAATGGTGCCTGGTTCAGAGAGAGGTTAGAGACAGAGACAGACAGAGAACTAGGCAGATGCCACATGACCTTTTCTAACCTAACTAGGACTTTTCCATTATTGGCTATTTTGTTTGTGGGTAAAATTCCCAATTATAGCATCATATGCTAATTCAAAAGTATTTTTATCATCTTGAACAACTTAAAAATTGTTTTATTTCAAAAGACTTAAAGTTGGGAAATTGTTAGATGTTCACAAAGTGACTCTATTGAAGATGAAGGCACATGTCAAAATGTAAATGAAGAATTTGAGTAAAATTGTTTCTGAAATGAGAAGAAACATTTATAAATTGAAATATTTTATAAGATTATTTTAAATATGATTATGTAACCAAATTCATATTCTATGGTTCAAGTAAACATTGACTATCTTATTAACATCCATTCTGTTGATATACTTATGTTGACCAAAAAGCTTTAAGTACCTTTACATTATGAAAATAGAGGCTCAAGTAATCTCACTTCTGGGTATATATATGAAGAAACCCAAAACACTACTTTGAAGGGACATGTGAATCCATATGTTCATTGCAGCATTATTTACAATAGCCAAGAAATGGAGGCATCCTGGTGTCTATTAATGGATGAAGGGGTAAAGAAGAGGTGGTACATATATACAATGGAATATTACTCAGCCATAAAGAAGAATGAAATCTTGCCATTTGCAACAACATGGATGGACCTAGAGGGTATTGTGCTGAGTAAAATATGTCACAGAAAGACAAATGTTGTATGATTTTACTTATATGTTGAATCTAGAGAATAGGGTAAACAAACAAAACAGAAACAAGCTCATAAATACAGAGAGCATTTTGGCGGTTGCTGGATTGGAGGGTGGAGTTGAGAGGATGGGGGAGGCAGGAGGGGGATTAATAAATACAAATTATTAGTTATATATTATTAGTTATAAATACAAATTATTAGTAGTTATAAAATAGTTATGGGGATATAGAGTGTAGCTTGGGGAATATAGTCACTAGTATTGCAGTAAGTGTACGGTATCAGATGGGCACTGGATGTATCGGGGTGATCACTTCGTAAGTTATGTTCAATCACTGCGATGTACACCTGAAACTAATATAATATTGTATGTCAATTGTAATTGAAAAATAAAATAATTTAAAAAATAAAATAAAGAAAGTAGTTAAAAATGACAATGATTCTAGATGATATATACGATATTTGTTTCATAACTTTGGGATAGGGAAAGATTTCTGAAACAGTATATAAAAAGGCATTTAAAAAATGATTGATAATTGGATTAGATTAAAAATTAAGAAATTCTTAAAATATGCCATCAAGAGAGTGAAATGGAAAACACATAATAAAATTTAAAAAGGGAGAAAATAGAGGATCAGCTCACATTTGGGGTTCAGTTTTCATCATATATAATATTTTTAAACATTAGCTCTCTTTAATTTATTATCCTTGAGTCCAAATGCGTGAATAACACAGTCTGTGTTTTTACTTTTATAATTGATTTCATTTCACTTTGTATCATTATGTGAGAGCTAATACTGACTTTTATAGAGTAAATGCATTATCAATATGATTAATCTTTGAACACAAGCAACCCAATACGGTACATTATACACAAAGGCCCATTCAATATAGATTCCACTGAAGTAATTCAGTAGGTCTATCTTAGACTGTCCCAACATTTAGCACAAAGAAATAATGGGACCCTTGGCAGAAAAAGCTCTCCTCAATTTGTGAGGTAACAAGAGCCTGACAGTGGATGCATTAGGCCATGTTCAAAGCTGCTATCTGGAAAGGCCCAGATTCGGCATATACCCTGTGCAAACTCGGTAACAACTTAAGCTCTTCTGTGTAAGACTGGCATTTTTCTCATGCTGAATTAAATCAATTGTTATCTTTTTATGCATTTTAATACATGTATATTGTTATACATTTACTATAATGAAAATGAAAAAATATGGTTCCTTTTTCATTGTAATGTTAGAATTTAAAGGAAAAATATATCTTTTGGCTCAGAGGTAGTGGTTATGTCTAACATTTCATTTGTTCAACACGCGTGTTCTCAAGATCTAATTAGAGCACCATTATTCTACTTGGTTATTCTCCATGGTGCCCTGAATGTTAGGAAGAGCAAAAGCTCAACAGCTGTGGATGGACAAAAGCAGTTACTTATTTCTATAAACAAAGGGATGTGTGTTTTCTATTGTGGTCCAATGTGACTGTTGACTTACTAATTGGTTTTCACTTAGAAAACTGTATACGACAATATACTATTCAAAATCAGTAGATATCATTATCTCTCTTTGAGATGATGAATTAAATCAAGGTTGAATAAATGTCCTGAGTGAGGATGATCTTAAAAACAAGCCAAATTAAGATCTCTTCGAAAGGGGGAGGTGTTGATCAAAGGACACAAAGTTACAGTTGTGCAAGATGAATAATAGAGAGCCTATCGCTAAGAATACTGTATTGTATACTTAAAATTTTGCTAAAAGGATAGATCTTAAAGTGTTCTCACCACTATATGTATGTATGTATGTATGTACGTTTAGGATAGGAGGAAATTTTTGGAGGTGATGAATGTGTTTTTGGCATTGACTGTGGTCATGGTTTCACTTGTATGTACCTACTCCCAAACTCATCAAATTGTATACATTAAATCATACAGTTTTTATATGTCAATTATACCTCAATAAAGTGCTTTTTCATTGGTCTTCTTTCTCTGTGACATAAGGAACTTGAATTCGTATGACAGTTGATTTGAATAAATTAATAATATTTGAGTAATTAAATGATAGTCTATTTAATTAGATATGAATAGTTGTCTTCCCAACTATTCTGAATCAGCCTTCTTATGATATTCTGCTGGTACAGTCTGCTGAAATACGTCATCTGCTATGACTCTTGGTTTCACTGATAGAGTCAGTGCTGACAGTACTATTTAATTCTGTGTTATTAGTCAATCAGTGTCTAAGGATTACAAGACCTTTATGAAAATTATATATTTATCTTTCAAGCTCGAGGTGGTTGAATCTTTACCTTATGGGAACATGCAATGAAAATATTGGAAAGGTGATTAAAGTTTAATAAAACTGCCAAGTCAATGAGATTGATCTTAGAGATAATATTTCTTGCCAGATTTCAGAAGTGATATAAAATTCATTTTCAAACATTTATCTGCAAAGCTTTTAGGATTTACTTACACTAAGGAGATACCATAGAAGCTTCAGGGAAAAAAATAGAATATTTAGAGGCTTTGGAGATTTTTTTGTTATTTGTTTGCTAAGGCAAAGAAAAGTATTCTGGGAAAGGTACCAACTTACAAACAGCAATGTATTATCTAAATTTGTTTTGGAAAGAAAATTAAAATGGCAGGTGGAGCTGTTTTGATGTTATTTCTCTTACATGGTTTTCTTGAAATTCCAAAGGAAATGAACAAAAAGGTCATTTTGGGGGGAAATGCTTATATTTGGGATAAATTACTAATATGTCTTTCTCACATTTGTTGTTAACAATTATTTGACAAATGTGCTTATTTTTGTATTTAACCAGACCATCAGTTACCTACTAAGAATCAGGAATAAGGTGTACAAGATGGCTAGATAGTCTGCTTCTGACAACTGAGCAGATGGTTTTTTATTTTAAATCTTCCTGCAACAGAACACCTAAATGCCACATAAATTTTACAAAAATGCTTTTACATGTGTAGCTGGGATCGCATAAAAGTAAGAGAATACCTAGGGATTTTACATAAAGGGACTACTATCTGAGCGCCAACCTAACTATGAGGCCTCAGTTGACCTCAAGGTATCTGATAGGCAGGGAACTTGAGCCTTGTTTCTTTGATCATTATTATTATTATTATTCCATAGAATTAATTTATTAATAAGCACACTGAAAATCCACATGTGCTTCAGCTTTCACGTTTACAGAGGAGCTTTTCGCCATGACATGTTAGGATTCCCCATCACTCCCTGGTGAGCTCTGCAAACACTGACATAGAGAAGATGGCTCATAGGACTCTCTGTTCCTAACTTCCCTTAGGGCCACCATGAATGAGTTAGTGGTTCCCCAAAGTAAATCTAAACTAGATACTCTTAGGAGATTTTTGGTTATTCTCCTGCTGGTCTCTATCCTGGAAACTGACGGAGAACTCCTAGAGAGTGCTATTATCTCTACCAAAATACATAAAAAGTGACTGCTTTTCTTTCACTTAATAGCAATCTGCAAAAAAATGTTACTATCTAAAAAGTGGCATACCCTTCACCAATCTACTGGTAAAAATGAAATTTGAATTAAGCATCACAAATTAGGTAATAGATAAAGCTTGTACTAAATGACCATTAAGGGACAGTCAGCTCCTTTTTAGTGGAATTCTTTTTAAGGAAGATATATGTCAGCTTCACACGGTTTAAACTAATAATTCTTCTGTGAACTACTCGAAGTATACATATACTGTCATGCATCAGAGCCAATTCCTATAACAATATGTAAAAAGATAAATTTGTAGGATGCTAACTGAACACTTCAATCTAAGTAATGATACCTATTAGTAAGTATCAGGTTGCACTGTTAGTCTGTGGCTCTCAAACCAGAATAAATACTACATCTGTATTATCCTAAAATACAAGTCTTCTCAGAATTTCATTATGTACATCAACATTTATCATAGATCAACTAGTTTATATCTTTGTTCTTTACCAAAAAAAAATTCTAAGGAAAATATAACCAGACTTTATATGGTGTTTAAATCATAATTCATGATTTCTTTACTTATATAATATGACATGGCTCAGGAGCTATGTCCGCTGTCAAAACTCTAGTTCTTTTCAATGATATGTAAAGTACTGCAAAATTAACTATTCCCATACAAAACATATCAAATATAGTAAAAAAGAGCCTTGTGTTTTAATGTCTATTCTGAATAAGAACAAAAGGCCTTACCCTGGAGGAAAGCAGAGTTGGAATCAAGGCCCCATGACCCACTGACACACACAAAATTGACATTTTTACATCAAAACAGTGAATGAGAAGAAAAAAATTGTCCCTGGGGAAAAGGGAGAAAACCAGGGAACTTTGCTTTCTGACTCCTGCTCTGGATCAAAAAATAAAATAAAAACTGGGAACTCTTATCTGAGAATTTTAAACTATGACCTCTTTATTTGGATTTGTGGTTCAAATTACCTACGGCATCCAGGAAACATCAAACATGTAAAGGAGTATCAGGCTAGTAGTGTCTTAAAGCAACTCGCAGAAGTAAATACAAGTCCTCTATGGAGAAATGTACCCTCAACTCAGAGTGCAGGATTCCTGAAATCAGCCTCAGGATTCCCCAAATGAATAAAAGTCATCAGAAACTAAAACTGGCCGAATAAGACACCAAAGGATTTTATATATTGAAATTACCACATGGATAATGTAAAATAAATTAGGCCAGTTGTCAGTTTCAATGTGGTTCCTCTAAAGGTATCAAAAACACAAATAGGGAGTAACAATATCATAAATGACCAGAAAGTTTTGGGAAAATACCAAATAAAACTAAAAATTAAAAATAATATTATTGATGGAAGCAGTCTAAGTGCTGTGCTCTATTGCTGAATGAGTGGATAAAAAAAAATGGGATGTGCGTAAACACACACACACACACACACACACACACACACACACACACACACACTGCAGTATTTTAGTCAGCCCTAAAAAAGAAGGCAAATTGTCATATGCGACAACATGAATGGACCATGAGAGTATTAAGTGAAATAAGTCAGAATTACAAATTGTGTATGATCTCACTTATACATGAAACCTTAAAAAAAAAAAAACAAAGAAAAACAAACTAATAGATATTGATAACATATGGTGGGCAAAATGGGTGAAGGAGTTCAAAGGGTACAAACTTTCAGTTATAAAATAAGTAAGTCCTGGGAATGTAACATACAGCAGGGGTCCCCAAACCCCAGGCCGCTGACTGGCCTATTAGAAACTGGGCTCACAGCAGGTGAGCGGCAGGCCAGTGAGCAAAGCTTCATTTGTATCTGCAGCCAGCATCACCACCTCAGCTCTGCCTCAGATCATCAGGCATTAGATTCTCATAGGAGCACCGGTCCCTGGTGCCAAAAAGGTTGGGGACCACTAATGTATAGCATGTTGACTATAGTTAATAATACTGTAGTGCATATTTGAAAGTTGCAAAGAGAGTAGATCTTAAAAGTTCTCATCACAAGAAAAAAAAAAAGTTAGTATATGGGTTAAACAGCAGAATAGTCACAGCCAAAGAGAAATTTATTAAAGTCAAAGTTAGAGCTGAAGAAATTCCACATAGTATAGCACAAAGAAACAAAAAATATAAAAGTAAGTTAAGAGTCAGAGAGGGTAGAATAAGAAAATCTAATATAACATGGAGTTCCTGAAAGAGAATAAATAGAATAGGGCAGAGACAATATTCTAAAATATAAGAGTTAAGGCACTAAATTGTTCACTTTAAAATGGTTAATTTTGTTATATGAATTTCATCTCAATAAATTATTTTAATGTGTGTTTCTTGACATATAAATGTAATTTGCTATATGTTATAAATATAAAGAATTTTATATATGTGAATTATATCTTAACGTGTGTGTGTATGTGTCTGTGTGGAAATTCCAAGAATTGATTAAAGGCAGGCATCTATCCTCAGATTCAGGAAGCACGATAAGTCCCAGTAAGATAAATAAAAAGAAATGTACAATTAGAGAAAAAAAAGATTATCTCTGAAGCATTGACAATCAATTAACACCATTTTTTATTAAATTTATTAGGGTGACATCAACAGACTTCTTAAAGTAACAGTGGAAGTTAGAATAGGTTGAAAAATACATCCTCCAGAGGTTGAGAGAGAGTAACGTCCGTCGAAGTAGAATAATTCAGGTAAACTGTGCCTGAAGAGTGTGAGCAAAAGGACTTTCTCCTAAGGATATACTTCAGAAAGAGGTCAAGTTATTCCTGAAGGAAGAACTGAGATAAAAAGGAATAATAGTAAACAGAAATTTGCAAATATGAATAAATCGACACAAATATTATAACTTCATAATTTGAAGGATAAAATATGGCAGACTTATCAAAGCATTTAATCTACTTCAGAAATTTCTTCTCCATCATATTTCTTTCTCTAGTCATGAGGATGTACCATTATCTGAGCGGACCTTGGCTTCATCCATCAAAAATATAAATATGAGCCTTCCTTTTCCTCCACTATTCTCCTTTCTCCTCTCAGTATTGTAGACTGAAAATTCATAAATTTAGAACTGATATTCATGCTTTCAGCAAACACTGAGTACTTGCTTTGTGCCAGGCACTGGAGATACAAAACAGCTTACCATCTAGACAGATATGTGAATAAATACAGGTATTACGATGCTAGAGATGCTGTAATAAAAATATTCAGACAGGCAAACAAAAGAGAGAGTAATTGATTCTGAAACCTGAAGACATTGAAAAACTCTTCATAAAAAAATTATTCCCAAGCCAGCCAGGGAAATCAAGGGCAAGGATGCATACATGTGCCAAGGGTTGTTGGTGTGAAATTAGATGACATGGTAGAGGAACTTCAAAAAAGTTTCACGTGGTCTTAGCTTGAAGAAGGAGAGGCTGGAGCCACAGCTAAAGTTATAGCTAAAGAGAAAGGCAGGGACCAGTTCCTGAGGCCTTTGGTCTCCCACTCTAAGAAGTTTAGGCTTTAGCCCCAGGGCAGCAGAATCACTGAAGTGTTTTTAAGCTGAGAAGTTACATGGATAGATTTGCCTTTTAGACATATCACTTGCCATTGATGTGACAGGTAAACCAAAAGATGGGATTTCTAATTGAATATTAGGATACATAGCCAACCTGTAGAGTAATACAAGAAAACATCTAAAACTTTAGGAATAAGATCAGGAAATATGACCATCTAACATGAAAACCATTGAGAATTGACAAAATGCTGAGATCAGCCAACTTCAAAATATTTTCAATATCGGTCTCATCAGCCAGATACACTTAATAGAGATGTAAGATACATATATCAAGGAGACCAGACAGGCTCTTCACCTTTCTGAGCTAACACCAAATTAGAGAGGAAGAGCTGATATTTAGAAGCGTATGTTTCCAGAGTTGCAAAGAGCGTTCATCATTGGTCAACACCTCACTAGCTTTATTCTACCTTTGCGCTTAACATCTGATTCATTCTTCTGAGCAGAGTACCCTAAGTGAATAACAGGTACCAAATTATCCTGCCAATTATTGCTCTCTTTGTAAATTAATAACTTAATTTTCAGGTTCATTAGTCTCTCTTTTGGTTTAAATAAACCAACTCCCCAGAATTTCATCGACTTCCAGCAAACTGGTAATATTTATTTCTGTGAGCCTAACAAAGCTCAGGACTACGGATTCATTCAAGATAATGCTCACTTGCAAGCAAGTTTCTCCTTGGCATTATATCTACTGCAATAATAAGTGTGATTATCTAAATGTCCTAGGAAACATCACCCTTCTCTGAAATTCTCTGGCATATATTCAACTATGCAGCACAAAGAAAAGCATACATTTCTCTGAACTTTTTTTCCTGGAGTGCTATACTCAAATTTTGATGGGCTGAATAGCTTGTTGCCTTTTACCCATCAAACAAAGGTTGAGATTTTATAACTTGCTAGGAGATTTTTCTAGATTCATATTTTGAATCTATGGGCTTTGGATCTGAGGGTTTTAAGCTAAACTAGAACCAGGTACATCTTAGTAATTTCTGTTCATTGGCCATGGTCTGGAATACTGTACATTAGCATTCCACAGGTTTTAACAAAATGTTTATGAAGTTTTAGATTTTCTACTGACTAATACTTTCAAAAATTTTAATATTTACTTCTAAATATCCTCAAACTTGTCATGTTATGATGAAAAGCAAATTTTAAAAATAATTGGAAGCATTTCAAGCACCATCAGCCAACTTCCCAAAAGAAGTTGCAACCTTTGCGTATAATTACATTTCTACAGCTAAATCCAGGTTTCTTTTTAGTTATATTACAAGATATATATGGTACCAATTAATTATCAACTTCAGACTGTATCTGAATCTTGTCACTTTTCTAAGTTGTTAATGAACATGATATTCTGTGAAAACCAATGCTTAAACAAATAATTATACTAGTAAGTCTTTCATCCTGAAATAACCACTGACTTGCTATCGCATTTTTCCTTTTTTATTTCACAGCTATAGTATTAATTAGCAAACACCAGCTGCATAGTTGATTTATACTTCACTGTCCTTTAATTCCTTTTCCAACCCACATACCATTTTCGACACTCTCCCCTACTTTGTTCCTTTCCGTTACACCCACCTTCATATTTCCAAACAGGATCAACTGCTGCTGATTTTAGAACTGTTGGCATATTGCAATGGTGAGAACAAAAATTGTTCTGGGGTATCTATCTGAACAAGTTGTGGTTTAAGTAGAAGCCATGGGATATTTTTCTGGCTCCAACCACCTCTCATAATCTCAATGATTTCTTACCTGCCCCTGACACCATGACTCCCCCATGGGACCAGACTTGGTTATAGAGAAGCAGAAGATGACATGAATGAAAGTGGTGTGCAATTCCATTCTACTGCAAGCTGTAGCCTCACTCTCTGCGCAGCTTGTCCCGGCCTTACGGACAGTGAGATGCTAGCTTCCCCTTTTAAGATCAGGCACAGACCTGTCACTCACTTCCTTGATTATAACCGATAGGAGTTTCAGGAGAATCTCCAGCTGAGAAAGAACTTCTATACAAGCAATATCTGCCATTTGCAACAACGTGAATGAATCTGGAGGATATTATGGTAAGTGAAGTGAGACAGACAAAGACAAATATATGTAGAATCTTAAAAAAATGGAACTCATGGAAACAGATAGCAGAATGGTGGTTACCGGGAGCTGAGGAGTCAGGAAGATGGGGAGACGGGGAGATGCTAGCCATCAGTTGTTACGATGAATAAGCTCCAGGGATCTAACATGCAGCATGGTGACTATACTTAATACTGTGTTGTTTATTTGAACTTTGCTAAAAGAGTAGACCTTAAGCATTCACACATACAAAGTATATCGGGCGATAGCTGTGTTAATTAACCTGATTGTGGTAATCATTTCACAAAGTATATGTATGACAAATAATCATGTGGTACACTTTAAATGTGTACAATTTAATTGTCAAATATACCTCAATAAAGCTAAAACAGTATATGATGCAGACTCTTCTGGTTGGGGTCATATTTTCATAGATCTATAGAGCTAGAGATGGCATCCATTACTAACATGGGTATCATCCTTCTAGAGTTTACAAAATATCTTCTTTATTTCATTCTTTTTTCTCCATTTGAGAAGTTTGCTGAAGTTAAATAATTGACCTGAAGTTGCCCTGTGTTGTAGTTTGAATAATGGCCCCCAAAGATTTCCACACCCTAATCCCTGGAACCTGTCAATGTCACTGTACGTGGGACTTCACCAGTGTAATTAAGGCAAAGATTTAGAGGTGGAGAGATTATCCTGGATTATCTGGGTGGACTCGATGGGTCACCAGGGTCTTTATGAGAGAAAGCAGTAGACGACGTGATGAGAGAAGTAAAAGATTGGAGTGATGGGAAGAAATGGTTATGAGCCAAGGAAAGCGAGGAGCCTCTAAAAGCTGGAAGAGGCGAGGAATGGATTGCCACCTGGAGGACCCAGGAGGAACCAGCCCCGTGGACATCATGATTTTAGCCCTGGAAGGCTCATTTGAGGCTTTTGAGAGAGAATAAATGTGTGCTATTTTAAGCCACTAAATTTGTAGTAATTCGTTATAACAGCAAAAAGATAACTAATATACCCAGGAAATGCTTGTTTCCGTGTTTTCAGTGCCAGGCAGGACTGCGGTGCCTGTTCCATGGCACTCATAATGCTTGTGCTGTTGTTTTCATGAAAATTTTTTAAAGTTTCATGTCATGAGGTAGATCTTATATCAAGTCCCAATCTTTTCCTAAAAAGGAGACAAGAAGACTGCAAATTATATGTTTTAGAAATTTTCTTTTCAAATTCACAGCTACAAGGAGAAATTTCTACTTTTTTAGTTGTCCAAATAGACAATCTCTTCGGGCTTGGAAAACTTTTAATTACTCCTTGACTAATTAGAATTTCTGTATTAAGGATGACTAGAATTTCATAAAAATTATTTTTTAAAGAAAACTTCAAGTAGGATGAACTCGATAGATCCTGAAATCATCTTGCTACGCTAGCATCTTATTTCTATCAGGGATTGTCTCATTGCACACAGTTCCACTGAAGATATAAACAGCCAAAATATAGTGTCTGCTGTGGTTTCTAAGTAATGGTCACACTTTTGCCTCCAATAAATCCTAATGTGATAATAATAGACTTGCCTTTTGCCAAAATCTCTTAAATTTCCAATTTATATGACTGAAACAAAAAAAAAATTTAATTCTTTTCTGCAAGGAAGATTGTAAAGCTAATTTCCCTAATGCCTTATGATTCACAAAGTTAAAAGTTTATACATATGCAAATTTCAGAATTCTAGTGATTACTTTGGATTCCTGATAGGGTTTCAGAAAGAGAAAAGAAGAGTAGTCAATTATATTTGGGGTCAGACAAGCTATATTACAGTTTAAAGAAGCTGATTTTCTTTTTACAAGACTTCAGTTATGGACATTGTTCAAAGGGTTATGTGGAAAACTGTGTCAGGAGTCAGAGAAACTGCGTAAGAGAGAAATAGGGTTGTTTAGACTGAGCATAGCAGAGTTGTTTCCAGTGGGTCTGGCCCTTTTTTGGCCATCCTCAAACTATTTCCAGAAAATCTGAGATTTAGGAGAGCCTGGGGTCAAGAATATTCCCAAACAGATTCACAAATATAGACGATAATCTGGTGACAGCCAGAGAAAGGGAGGTTGGGGGGCTGGAAGAAAGAGGTGAAGGGTTAAAGAAGAACAAATTAGTAGTTGATAGATGGTCATGGGGCTGGGGAGCACAGCATAGGGAATGCAGTTAGCCTTAAGGTAATGGCTAAGTGGAGAGCCAGAAGGGTGATAGAGTAATTGAGGGGATTGTTTCATAAACCATATAAATGTCTAACCAAACAAATAAAAAAATGAATAAACTCATAGACATAGACAACAGTGTAGTGGTTACCAGAGGGAAAGAGGGTTTGGGGGAGGATAAAGAGGGTAAAGTGGGTCAAATATATTGCGACTGAAAGAAACTAGACTGGATGGTGAGCACAAAACGCAATATACTGATGATGTATTATAGAATCTACACTTGAAACATATAATGTTATTAACCAATGTTACCCCAATAAATTTTTAAAAATATTTCAAAAGAAAACTAAATATAAACAGACCAGAAAGGAAGAAAGAGAACCTCAAACTCACCCTCATGTGTTTGCCACTGTAGCCATAGATTTACAACAGTGCTTGACAGATGGTAGACACTCAGTAGTAATTGTGGAAAGCATGCATAAGTGCATAAACGAATGAACACGAAAGGGAATGCTTCATTGAATATTTTTCCAAGAATGAATGCTATGTCTTAATGGCACTAAGCTTATTTACTCCTAGAGGAATCACTGTCACTCTAAACAAATATTTGAGCTGTGGCGTATAGGATACTTTATCAAGCCAAGAATACTTTCATTATCAAAAGACTTTCCCCTGCAGTCAATGCCTTCTTCAACTGAGCATATAACAACCTACTGTTTTTTAGTAACAATGAATCATATTATGGTTTGTTATGTTTCATAACAACTAGCTGTTTTTGAGGCTGCATTGCAGACTCAATAGTCTAGGAGGAGAGAGAAGAGCATTGGATTGAACAGTTTCTATCCCTGATACAGAGGCATATCACCAGGATGGGGATGTATTTATCTCCAGCCAATATATGTCATGTAATGTTCTTTATTATAAGTGACTTAGGATTTTTGATTAACATTTGATATACATGAAGAATACGGTAAACAAAATTTTCCCCTAAATTTTAATAAAATTTTTCCCTAAAAGTCCAAATCTATTAAAAAGAAAGCAATTTCAAGCAGTGCCTCCAGCCTGACGTTACAGTTGTAATAATGTACGCTGGGATCTGGGGACAGTAATAAGGTAGAGGAAGTGTGTCACACTTGCGTCTGTTTTGTCATGCTTCAATGTTGAAAGTTGAACAGGATAGCAAAGTTGAACCCCTGTAGGAAGGAGATCTACGGCACAGGGAGAGAACAGAGCATGATATACAATCCCCTAATCACAACAGAGGGACAGTTAGGGACATAAATGGAGGGTGCAAGCATCAGGAAAATTAACTTTCCAAGGAGCCAGGTGAAGCCAAGTAAAAAGGAAGTGAGCCTGACCGCTCGGGCAGTGATAGCCTTGAGCATGGTTCTGGCATATGCACAGTCTGGGTGAGTATGCAGAGTTCAGGACAGAGGCAAGGAAATTAGTAAAGAACAAATGTCAGGAAGGGTATTTTAAGTTTGAAGATGGCAAGTAGATGGTCTACAGAAGGACACAATCAAGATTGATCTTGGTTTTGTGATTTTTTTTTATTGTGGTAAACAGGTAAAATATAAAATTGGTTATTTTAACTGTTTTTAAGTGTATAATTCAGTGGCATTAAGAATATTCACAATGCTTTGACACCAAAAGCAAAGGTAATAAAAACAAAAATAAACAAATGGGGCTACATCAAACTAAAAAGCTTCTACACAGCAAAGGAAATCAACAAAATAAAAAGGCAATCTACCAAAAGGGAGAAAATATTTGCAAATCAAATATATGATAAGGGGTTAATAGCCAAAATATACAAAGAATTCATATAACAAAATAGCCAAAAAATAATAATCCAATTAAAAATTGGGCAGAAGAACCAAAGAGATATTTTCCAAAGGACATACAAATGACCAACAAATAGATGAAAATGTGTTCAACATCACTAATCAGGGAAATATAAATAAAAACCATAATGAGATATCACTTCACACCTGTTAGAATGGCTATTATCAAAAAGACAA
>NW_011888852.1:4534269-4538995 GCF_000151845.1 Pteropus vampyrus | reverse complement strand
GTTATAATTAATAATTTAAATTAGGCTGCTTATAAAAATCACAATGAGCATCATTATTAAATAATTTAATTCCCAAAGTTAGAAATTTTTAATTAGATGCTTATATATCAGAACCCTTTAAGGAGGCTGCTAATAAATACTGTCAAAATTTGCAAATATAGACTATAGACTAGTGGTTACAGAGGGTAGGGGTGGGGAAGGAGTGGGGAGGTAGACGGGGTAAAGGGGGTCAAATAAAGGGGGTAGGGGAGAGTGAAGTGGGTAAAAGGGATCAAATATATGGTAGCTGAAGGAAACTGGACTTTGGGTGGCAAACACACAATAGAATATACAGATGTCACATTACAATATACACCTGAAAATTATATAATTGTATTAACCAATGTTACCCCAATAAACTTAATTTTTAAAAAGTTAAAAAAAATTGCAAATAAAGTTTTTAAGTCAGAATTGAAAGCCACAATAAGCAACTCCTCTGTATAGTTATTACCTCTAACCAAGGCCTAGGAATTTACCTAGACAAATAGCTTTTATAACCTACCAAAAAATAGGATAATTCATAAATTCTCTAAACTGTTTTTCCCTGCTGTGGCCAGCCCTTGATCTATGACTGTAAAACTTAGCAGACTTCGGCATGGTCTAATGTTAGTTTTATTAAGTTACTGAAAATCTCTATAAATTAGCATTATTTCTCAAATCTGGAAAGTTTTCTCATTCTGAATGCTTAGACATTTAGGTCACGAATTGAAATGCTAGTAAAAAACTTTCATCTTCAGTCAAGTTGTATAGTTTCATGGCATGAAACTGACAAGAGTATTTAAACATTCAGAGCATGCAAATACTTCAAAGCATTATGAACTTTGAACTTAGCACATTTTACTAAATTTCAGTATTTCCAACTACAGGAAAACCAAACTGCTATCAGGTTTGAGATGATTTAAACTAACTCAAATTCTTCTTGATCCTTGACATCAATATTAGATTTACAGTTTTATTATAGTAACAAATAGTTTTGTTACAGTGAGAGCTATGCACATATACAGATTATAATTAAATTCATATAGAACAATACTTACATTTTTAAGTTACAACTTTTGATCCTAAATGAAGTACAGCTTAAGTTTACAAGAAAGATAAGAAAATACACAAGACAAAAATAGAGTTGACAGTAAAAATATAACTATCTGTTCTTGATACAACATGTGGAAACTCTTAGAAAGCTACGTCTTCTTAATCTGATCGTCCAAATCGTTAAAGTATAGATGATTCAGCACCATTTTGCCAGAAATTCACTTGGCAGGATCACAGACTAACATTTCTGAGAGCAGATCCAATCCATTTTCATCCAAGTTTTTGACATGGTATCTAGGCTTCCTGGGTTCCACGTGGGAAACGTATTCCTGTAGTCCTGGAAAGATTCTGCTTCTGGCCACACTTCATTGTGGGGGTACCCAAAGCTCTGGAAATTCTGAAGAGTTGATCGATGTCTAAATTTCCATGGAGAAGTGGTTTCTTAGTTGCTAATTCTGCAATTATCATGCCTATACTCCAAATGTCAACTAGAGTCAAATACCAGCTGAACCCAGCAATACTTCTAGAGCTTTATACTAAAGTGTTACTACCTCATCTGCATGTACCCTAGGCCAGTGGTCCCTAACATTTTTGGAACCAGGAACATGGATAGGGGGTGGGGTGGAGGGTGTGATGGTTTCAGTATCATTCAAGTGCATTATATTTATTGTGCACTTTATCTCTATTATTATTACACTGAAATATATAATGAAATAATTATACAACTCGCTATAATGCAGAATCAGTGGGAGCCCTGAGCTTGTTTTCCTGCAATTAGAAGGTCCCCTCCGGGGGCGATGGGAGACAGCGACACCCGAAATGTGTTGCTTATGTCCAGTCCACCCTGTAATCTCGTTTTGGTTCCTGTCACTGCAGAAAATCTGCTTCACAAAGATAGGATGTTGGAAATGGAAGCAACTTTTTCAGTGTTTTTGTGACAATCTCAGGATAGTCTGCCTTGACTTTAATCCAGAACGTATGGAGAGTTAAAGTCGTCTCAAACATACTTTTAAGTATATCGTCAAATGTGATCTCAAGCAGTTATCCTCTTCTAGCACGGACAAAGTCGATTCACCTTGCTTATTCACAAACGAGTCCATTCCTTCCCAGTTCGGGGGTCTTTTGTGGTTGGGAGGTCATGCTCAACCTCTTTTGAAGGCTGAGACAGGTGATCATGCGCCAGCTGGGAGAAAGAAGGCTCAGTCTCTTTCAAAATCTCTGCTATGTTTAAAACATGTCAAAAATCCCAATGTTCACTTGTTGCTCCCATAATTCCAGTTTGGCTTTGAATGCGGCCACTTTATCTGCCAACTTGACCACTGTTGTCATTCTCCCTTAAGGTGACAGATCAAGCTGGTTAAGCAGGTTGAATATGTCACACAAGTAAGCAAGTTTTGCGACCTATTCTGTGTCACTGAAATGTGCTGCCAGTGGTGACTGATTTTCTAAAAGAAGTCTCTAGAGTGGCTCTCATAACTCAGAAACTCTGGCCAGTGATCTACCGATAGAAAGCCACGTCACTTCCGTGTATGAGAGGAGACGCGTGTGCTCTGCATCCATCTCCCCACAGAGCTGCACGACAGACGTGAGTTAAGGGCATGTACTTCAAGTGGCCGATCATTTTAATCACATCCTGCAAAACGTTATTAAATTCAAGTGATATTTTTCAGCTAGCCAGCTTTCCTCTATGGATGACACAGTGTGTAGACTCACATTCAGAAGCAACCTCTTTGACCCAGGTAGTGAAATCATAAAGCTGTAATGGCAGCCACTCCATCCGTGCATATACCGACACAAATGACCAATTCAGTTTTCCTGATAGGTAATCTTTCAAAGATTTGAATAGTTCTGCATCTGTGATGTCAGTTGGCAACAAAAGTGTGCATAACATACCCTCACACACATCCTCCTGAAAAATAGATCACACAGAAACAAGCATTATTGCCTTGTTGTCAACATCTGTAGACTCGTCAACCTGGATGCACACTGCAGTGACTCATTATTTAATCCACTCTAACAATTGTGCCTCATTGTCCTCTGCTATTTCATTGATTCGTCTAGTTATGGTGCTAGCTGAAAGAGGAACACGTGCCACCTTCTTCAGCTTCTCCTAAAAGTTCATGACGAATGTCCTTAGCAGCAGGCAGGACCAACCCTTCAATTATTCTAATAAGGAGCATGCAACTCAGGTCCCTCGCATGCACAGTTCACAATAGGGTTCACGCTCCTAAGAGAATCTAATGCCTGATGATCTGAGGCGGAGCTGAGGCAGTGATGCTAGCGCAGGGGAGAGGCTGCAAATACAGATGAAGCTTCGCTTTCGCTGGCCCACCGCTCACCTCCTCCTGTGCAGCCCCGTTCCTCGGGAGTTGGGGACCCTTGCTCTAATAAATATTCCAAAATCTCTGGCAAGGCCAAAATCAGACAGTTTAATTGTTCCTTTGTCATTAATCAATAGATTTTGAGGTTTTACGTCTCTGCATAGAACTCTTCAAGAGTGGCAAAACACAATCTCTTGTAGGATTTGGTACAAATAACTCTTAACAAGTGAAGAATCCACAAACCTACCAGGAAGGATAGAATCCAAGTATTTCTTTAGATCCACGAGAAGGAATTCAAAGATGAAATATAACCTGGAATCCTGCATGAGCACATCTTGAAGACTGACTACAGTTGGATGACAAAGTTCTTTTAATAGAGAAATTTCCCAAATTGCAGTTCTAGGAACCCCTTCCTTTTTACTTTCTAGTCTAATTTTCTTCGTGGCTACCATTTTACCTGCAGTTTTGTGTCTACCCTTATACACAACTGCATACGTACTTTCTCAGATCTTCTCTATTTTGGTATAGTCTTCCATAGTTAATCAATAGGTCTGGTAGTTGCTGGATGATTGCCCCAGAAGGGGCGGCAGTGGCTACCACATCAGCAACGCTCTTCTCTCGACTTTCCAGAGCCAGCTTTGAAGCTAAGTGCCTGTATTGCATATTTGAAAGTTGCTAAGAGAGTATATCTCAAAAGTTCTCATCACACAAAAAAATTTTATAACTATGTACAGTGACATGTTACTTAGACTTACTATGGTGATCATCTTACAATCTATACAAATATCGAATCATTACATTTACTCCTGAAACTAATAGAATGTTATGTGTCAATTATGCCTCAATTAAAACAAAGAAATAGTAGGTTTAAGAAACACAAACAAACAAACAAACAGACAGCTTGCCTGTGTCATAGCGAGCAACGTGTGAATGGTTTGAGATGAAGTCAGTAAAGTAGCCAGAAGCCAGGTCAGGGACTTTGTGAGCTCTGTTGAAGAGTTTGGATTTTACTCTAAAAGTAATGAGAAGCTAGTGAAAGATTTTAAGTGAGAAGCGACTTGATCTGATTTACATTTTTAAAAGATCATTTCGGCCACTTTGTAGAGACCTTGGGTCAAGGGTTGAAGCAAGGACAACCGTGAAGACCACTGTAGCAGCCTGGGAAAGAGACGATGGTGGCCCAGCATAAGCTGTAGCGGTATGGACAGCAGGAAAGGGAGAGATTTAAGATATGTTTAGAGGTAGAGACAACAGAATTTGCTTCTGAATTAAATGTGGGTTATGCAGGAGAGAGAGGCATCAAGGATAACTCCTGGTTTTCTTGTCTGAGAAGC
>NW_011888852.1:4527919-4534219 GCF_000151845.1 Pteropus vampyrus | reverse complement strand
TGGTAGTTGCTGGATGATTGCCCCAGAAGGGGCGGCAGTGGCTACCACATCAGCAACGCTCTTCTCTCGACTTTCCAGAGCCAGCTTTGAAGCTAAGTGCCTGTATTGCATATTTGAAAGTTGCTAAGAGAGTATATCTCAAAAGTTCTCATCACACAAAAAAATTTTATAACTATGTACAGTGACATGTTACTTAGACTTACTATGGTGATCATCTTACAATCTATACAAATATCGAATCATTACATTTACTCCTGAAACTAATAGAATGTTATGTGTCAATTATGCCTCAATTAAAACAAAGAAATAGTAGGTTTAAGAAACACAAACAAACAAACAAACAGACAGCTTGCCTGTGTCATAGCGAGCAACGTGTGAATGGTTTGAGATGAAGTCAGTAAAGTAGCCAGAAGCCAGGTCAGGGACTTTGTGAGCTCTGTTGAAGAGTTTGGATTTTACTCTAAAAGTAATGAGAAGCTAGTGAAAGATTTTAAGTGAGAAGCGACTTGATCTGATTTACATTTTTAAAAGATCATTTCGGCCACTTTGTAGAGACCTTGGGTCAAGGGTTGAAGCAGGGACAACCGTGAAGACCACTGTAGCAGCCTGGGAAAGAGACGATGGTGGCCCAGCATAAGCTGTAGCGGTATGGACAGCAGGAAAGGGAGAGATTTAAGATATGTTTAGAGGTAGAGACAACAGAATTTGCTTCTGAATTAAATGTGGGTTATGCAGGAGAGAGAGGCATCAAGGATAACTCCTGGTTTTCTTGTCTGAGAAGCCGGATGGCACCATTAACTGAGACAGGGATGAGTGGAGAATGGAGTTTGGGAGGTAGACATTAAGAGTCTCATCACAGTCATGTTGTGACGGTGGCATCCATTAGATCTCCATGTCAACACAGCAATCAGGCCATTGAATATATGAGTATGGAGGTGTGGAGAGATAAAGCTTTTAGAATTCTTCATCACAGGTGGTATTTAAAGCCATAGGTCTAAGCGAGGTTACCTCAAGAGAGTGTATTGCTCAAGAAGAGAATGGCTCTCAGGACAGAGCCCTAAAGAGCTTCAACATTTAGAGAGTAAGCAGAAATGAAAACAGCAACAACACAACAACAACAAAAAGCTGAGAAAGCAGTGAGAGAAGAGGAAAAGAATGTGTGTGATGTCATGAAAGCCAAGGAAAGAAAGTATTTCAAGGAGAGAGCAGTCAGTTGTGTCAGTTGTGCTGAAAAGTAAAGTAGATAAGAAAAGGAACTGGTCAGATCATTCATGAGACCGTGAATAGGGGTCTTGATGCCTGGGAGGGTGCTGAACGCAGTCCAACTTCATGTGGTCCTGCTTTTCACTTCAGTGAACAATTACTGAGACTCTACTGGTTGCCAGTTACTAGGCCAAGTGAGGGGGATAGAAATGAAAAAGTCCTGGAGGAGAAAAACACGAAAACAAATAGCTATAATTCAGGAAAACAAATTAGACAATAGAAGACTGTCTCAAGATGATATGAGAATGGCAGAGTGATTAAGATAGAGATGCCTGAAGTCCTGGCACTACTGCTTATAGCAATGTGACGATTGCTAATTATGTTATTTTCTCAAGATGGGCCTGTTAATACCGATCTGAACACCTTGAGACATAGAAAGCATTTGTAAAAATCAAATACTAAATAGAGACCAGACTTGAAAATTCCCTGAGCAGACAGAACCAATAAATCCATATAAGGAAATTTAATTTAGCTTATTCTGCAAAACAAGTGGAACTTAACTTAGGCCACTTGTTGTAAATGCCTCTGAAAACTATAATGAAAACTTAAACTGTTCCTCAAATTTGACATGAGGTAACCACTTTTAACCACTCCCTTACCACTAGTGAACTTCTAATGTTACAGCCAGTCGTTGTGAAGGAAAAATAGCCCCTGCGTTTTCACTGTGTAAGCTGTCTTATGACAATATATCTCTGAGCCTCATCAACTGTTGGTTTGAGAACTCCCAGTCTGCGAACTGTCCTTATTTGCACAATCGATTCTTACTAAACACTACTTTACTGATCCAATGGTTTTAATTTTGCTACTTTTGGATTTTTGACACATTTTATAAATGCCAGCCATGGAATGTGAACTAAGAAGAGGGAAGAGGACTGTCAGAGAATTGAGTAAGATGTCATAGAGGAGGTGACATTTAGAACTGGTTCCTGAAAGAGTGGTGTGAGTCTATTAGGCTTGCAAGAAGCATAAGGAATTTCCAGACTGAGGAAAGCCAAAGACCATGAGCAAAGAGAGTTGAAATTGCATGGCCACTGATACGCATTCAGTTCAGTGGGAGTGCTCGTGGAGTGTGGGGTGTGGGGGATGTAAGGAGCTGAATCCATTTGGCTGAGACCAATTAGATGTAATGAGCCTTGTGGGCCATTTGTAGGGATTTGGACCTTGATCTTCACGCAGTAGGAGTCCAAAAAAATATCCTTAGGCAGAGGCATGGCACAAAAATATCCTTAGGCAGAAACATGGAATAAAGGAAGTCGAGCATGTTAGATCCTATAGAAACAGTGATGTATGTGTGTGTATGTATGTATGTATGTATGTATGTATGTATGTATGTATAAACAAGACACTGAAAATAAGATAAAGCTAAGAAAGTTTTACTTTGGTAATCTCAGAAAAGTTTGGAGGCTGTTGAAATGCTGGTAGGTGCCTGACGATGATAACGGTGGTAGAGGAAAGGAAGAGGAAGGGATGAACTCTACAGACACAGACATAGGGGTGAACAGAAGAGTTGAAGCAAACCCTTGGTTTGCAGGTGACCCCCAAAATGATATGGATCTAGAAAACCCTAGATTGGGACAGTCTGAAATGCAAATTACCTCATATAATCTTTATAACACCTTTGGGCATAGCTGTTATTATCACTACACTGCATGTAAAAGTCAGAATGATTAAGAGAATTACTCAAGATCTGCTACAGCTATGAGCTCCAGAGGGCACCTCTATTCTGTTTCTGCAGAAACTGAGTGAAAAGTTCTTTCTAGACCACGATAGCCTGTCTGAAAGCAGGAGCTTGGGTTGTACCAGAAACTCAGCAAGTCGAATAGTTGCTCCTACTCAACTTCTTCTTATAGACAAGTAACTCATTATAGTTTGTTTCTTGAACACTGTCACGCTGAAAAGGAGAGCAAAATATGATTTGTATTATCTTCCAGATTTATAAGAGTCCAGATTTGCCCAATTCAAATTCCATCTGTATAGTCCAGTGTTCTTCATTAGGAAAGATATTTCTAAGCTGTTAAATGGTTCACAGTGTAGACCTGGGTCCAAGCCATGAGACTCTGTATGTAGGTCAGATACAGGAAATGAAGTACAAGTTACAAGCAATGGGATGGGGGAATGGGATTGTTGGCTCTTTGTTATTAGGCAGCTTCTTGAATACAATGGGCATAAAATGCAATAGATACAATGAGAGTAACATAAGGTAAACTATTATTGCTTGTGGAACACCTAGTTGAATCACACACCATCAGCCACAAGCTCCCTCCGAGGCTCACAGGACGCCTTGTCTTCTAGAAGTTAAGAGTCTGAAAGAAGCCTGACATCTGGAGCAAAGTGAAGCTGCCTCTAATGAACTCTAAAAGAAAAAGAAAAACTGAATTTAAAATAAATCCGTCAAAGATAATGGTAGAGTCGAACACTGAACTTTCACACCAGTTGTCTACTAAGAGAGAATCCACACGCACCTTCAGAAGGAAGAAGCACTTCTTTAAAGAAAAAGCAAGAATTGGTATATGAGCCCAGAAAGCTGTTTTATATACTCTGGTAAGTCTGCTTTTCACTCTTTCATGAAAGTTATAAACATCGGGATTGTTATTAAATAGAAGAAAGAACACTTCCCTCTGAGGGTACAGCCCCTGGGGAAAGCGCTTACGGATCCTTCCCCTGCCTCCTCAGCAACGCCTGGAATTCCTTTCAGCTTTAAGGTCTCCATTTCCCTTGGAGACCAAAGCTGCAAGATCTGACAACTATCTCCCCAGGAGCAGTCACACTTCAGATGATTCCAGTTTTTTATACTTGGACGACTATCAGAGCTGTTAGGTGGAGCAGAGGAAGGAAGATGAAATGCTCAGTCTGACCATAGAGGAAATGGCCTGAAGGCAGTCTGAGTACCAAAGTCAAATCGTGGTAATTCACTGCTTTGCCTGGGGCTGGCATCGCCCGTCTTCGATTTCGACAAGCCCACAGTGCCCCCTGCAGGGCAGGAGAGCAGAGACTTGACTTGGTTCTGCTTAGGTCTCCCACCGTAAGTTACTATTTTGGTGGAAACAGAATAAAGAAATGAAGAATATGAATTGTCTCAATATACCAGATTATTGAGAGTCTAGTTTTGCCAGCCTGAATTTGAGTTTGCAAAGCTTCTGATCAGCCGAATCAATATACCTGGGAATGATAATCTTTCTCTCAAAAGACAAGTCATTTAAAATTTAAATAACCTTAGAGAAAAATATAACCCCTTTCCCTTCACCTTAATAGACATATTTTGCATCTTTATGATTTTTAATTCTGTGTGTGCTTCATTTAAATGGTTAAATATGTATAATAAATTTCATTTAATTTTTTATCAATTATTTTGTATGCTTCAATGGATATATAAGTTTATGAAGTCACTGGATAATAATTTACTTAATCACATTCATATTTTTGGGCCTTGACACTTTGATCAGTACTCAATCTAAGTGATGTATATAAATGATTTATCTATTTCTTTTTAATTAATCCTTCAAGACAACAGGCATAATGACCAGTGGCAGACATACAGACTTTGGAGGAAGAAAGATTTCAATTCGGATCGACTTTTCCACTTTTAGGCAGTGTGCCTGTGGCAATGTTAATTATCATCTCTGAAGCTCAGAGGTCTCTTCTTTGTAATGGGGCTAGTAAGAATTAAGTGATAAAACACAAATACAGCATCTCATATGTGATTGCAGAGGGGTGATAGCATAACAGAGGGTAGCTATTGTGCTACCCTCTGTTCATTGACTTGAGATTTCAGGATGAAGAGGTAAAATTACCTTCATGACTAATAACATTTTCCTATTTAGAAAGGCTGCTCTAGTTTACACTGGTCTGGCTCCCTTTAGAAATTGTCCCAAGCTCTTCCCCTGGTTGTTTTGTACGCCATGGGCTCTAGTTCGTTGAGGGATGTTCTCATTCAGCATCTCCCCTCTGGAAACCTGAATATATGTCTGGGCTTCCTGGCAATGAGACTCACTTAGTCTCTGGGGAGAAGAGATGCTTCTGGAGAATGCTGTTTTTCCTTGAGCAGCAAAGGCAAGACAAGGCCCTGTTCTCTCCCAGGCCACTTCCCCTGCCTCCTCTGGCAAGCTTATCAAGGTGCGGGGGAAGGGCAATCCTTAACATTTGTTGTCTCAGCAACTCACAGTAATGTATACAACTATATCACAAATCACAAACCGTCTAATCTAGATTTACCAAACTAATGAGAACAGCAGTTTCAGCCTTGAAGGGATCCAATTCTTAGAAGCTCCTAAGAGGAATTCTGTTTTCAGAGTTCAAACAGGAGATCTGTTATCTTCTTAACCTGAATCCCTAATGCAAAGCTTAAAATGAACAAACAATATCTGTAGTAGCTCAAGGTTACAATTAAATGGAAAGCAAAAATTTAGAAAAATAGCAAAACCATGAGGCAGATCAGTTCGCAAGTCACATAACATCTTCAGCTCTGTAAATAAATGCCCTGGCCAGAGTAAATAATTAGGAAGTATTTACCTTTGCATTATAAATGGCAATAGAAATGAGGATATTTACATTTACAAAAGGAATGGCCACTCTAGTATCCCAGGCTAATTAAAGACTAAAATAAAAGAAATCTAGAAAATAATTATTTAGGTCACCAACAATCCTTATTGACAAAAGTCATGGAGTAATACCAGAGCATCTGCCCACAGTAATAACTCACAACACAACCACTAGAGTCAAGGCAATGTGTCAAATAAGTTTTGTGTGACATTGAGATCTCTTTAGTAAGATATGATAGATATTTCTGGAAATGTGAAGCGTCAAGGATGTCGTTAAGTGAGTAGCTTTGAAAAAAGAAATTATTTGGTATATTTAAGCCATTTGAAAGGGAAGCTTGAAGTTCTATTGACTAGACTAAATTTAATAGAAAGTTCTAATTCAGAGGCATTAGACAAAAAGAATTTTGCAACCTTGAGACGGAGGGCAACATGTAGGATAGTGAGGCCTGAAGCATAGTAACCCTTACCTCAGATACACACACACACAAGCACGTGCGTG
>NW_011888852.1:4520175-4527869 GCF_000151845.1 Pteropus vampyrus | reverse complement strand
ATTGACAAAAGTCATGGAGTAATACCAGAGCATCTGCCCACAGTAATAACTCACAACACAACCACTAGAGTCAAGGCAATGTGTCAAATAAGTTTTGTGTGACATTGAGATCTCTTTAGTAAGATATGATAGATATTTCTGGAAATGTGAAGCGTCAAGGATGTCGTTAAGTGAGTAGCTTTGAAAAAAGAAATTATTTGGTATATTTAAGCCATTTGAAAGGGAAGCTTGAAGTTCTATTGACTAGACTAAATTTAATAGAAAGTTCTAATTCAGAGGCATTAGACAAAAAGAATTTTGCAACCTTGAGACGGAGGGCAACATGTAGGATAGTGAGGCCTGAAGCATAGTAACCCTTACCTCAGATACACACACACACAAGCACGTGCGTGCGCGTGTGTGTGCGCGTGCACGCACACACACACACACACACACACACACACTATGCTGAAAACATACCTATGACTTTAAAAATATGTCATAGACAACCATGAATGGGAAAGAAGAGCATTTTCTGTAGTTTGGAGTATAAAGCTGTTTCTAAGTTACTGAGGACTATCTACCTAAATACCACAAAATAAAATTTTTAAACAGAATTCTTCTTTCTACAATCTTAGGCTCATATCCTGCTTAAGGCAAAGATGGAAACTTGGTACACCAGCCACCACGCTGCACCTCTATGAGCACTAACTAAATGCACTGCAAACACTCCGGCTTGCTACCCTCACTTGAGTGGCCTGTCATTCTTCCATTTATTTGGTGGTCTGGGCAGCACAGAGCTTCTGGTAAAGAGTTTTGGATGATAATGGCTGAAGGGTTAAAAGGGGATATAGGCTACTGGTAGTTCTTAATCTGCTGCAAAAACAAAACCAAACAAAGAGAAAGTGTCGTGCTCAATATTAAAATGCAAATTTTACAGTGGCTTGAGGTCCTTTCAGGGAAAGTCAAGAGAATAGAGACGTCAGCAGATAATCAGGAATATGTGGACAGTGCTTTGACATGAAAAAAAATGAAAATAAAAAACTCCATTATCTTCAGGCCTTGCTGAAGTTGACAGAGTCGAAGGGAACTATTGCCTGAGTCGCATCATGACTTTAAGAGGTTTGCAGAGAGCAGACATGGGGATAAGTCACCATGGGAATTATGCTAAAAAGCAGTGATTCTCAAAGTACGGTCCCCAGCAGCATCAGTAATGCTTGGAACTTTTTACGAACATTAATTCTTGGGCTCTAATTTACCTACCAAATTAGGTGGTGATTCTGATGCCTGCTAAAGTTTGCAAACCACCAGAGTTACATTTCAATTGCGCTTACATTTCCATACTGCATCATCCATGGTGTGTGCATGTGTGTGTTAAAAATTTTGGAAGAGAATATTAACCTTTAAATTTTTGTTTGTTTTAATTCAGGGGTATTAGTGGAGGGAATAATAAACACAAAGATGGTTTCAATAAATAACCACAAGTAATCTAAAATGATAGAAAAAAAACAACAGGAACATATTTTAATTTTTTATATTCTTTTTCTTAACGATCAAGTGTGAGTCCCTTGAAATTCTACTGATTTAAACATTATATTTGCTTTTATTTGAAAGGAACCTTAAGAACATGTTACCACCTCATTTTACGGATGAGGAATCTGATGGCTAAGGATTTACTGACACACCCGGGTCCAACGGAAACTCACAATTTTGGGTCTGAGGAAGAGGGTTCACAGGTAAAAATTTTAAATGTGTAGATATTCTTGCTTTAGAAGGAAAATAAAATATTGACCCATGCTGTATGAAGTTAAATGGCTCATTTAACTGCCTTGCCCCACTCTGGGCTGCTGTCCGGGGCTGGTGGCTAAGATTCGCATCGTTAGAGAAACACATGCTCTCTCAGGAGGCCATGAATCAGCAGAGCCGCCTGTGGCCCCAGCTGTAAGGCTGCCTTTACCAGGGAAATGAAAGAGTCTTTTCACTCCCCGCTTCTTCCCTCCCCCTGCCAGGCCCAGCATCATCATCACTCCCATCTTCCTTCTGTGACTGCATCCTTCTTTTCTGGAAGGAAATCATAAGCAACCTGTCCAGGGAGGATTGCTCCTGAGTGAGTAAAGGATTAACTTTTATTATAATTATTAGTCACTACTATTTTATTTATGCATGATGTCCCTCCTTCTTTCGAGATTATTTAAGAGGGGACTTTGATTTTAAGGGCATGTTATCTGTCCCATCCTCTGTCAGGCCTCGACACTTTTGGAAGGCACGAGGATGAAGACAAGAAGACGTGAGGATGAGATGTTTTAAGTTCCCACACTTGGGCTTGCAACTCTATTAGGAAAGGCATATAAATGACATATTAGAAATAATTGCCTATTGACAATTTTTGTAAAGTAAAGAGAAATAAAAATACTTTGGCTGAGAATCATGGAGATTGTGGGGAAGTAATATTCTGTTTCAGTAAATGACAAATATGATCTGAATGCTGAAATTCTCTCCGTTCCTTTTTGGATGACCCCTCTTCTTCAAAAGCTTTCCAGATCGATTTCTGTTTATTTGGAAGCTCGTGTAAACCCAGTGAGGGTAGGGGACATGCCTGTGTTGTTTATCCCTGTATCCTTGACAGCTAATGAAATGCCTGACACATGTTGGTACAAAGCAAGGGAGAAAGGAACAAAAGGAAGAATTCTTTTGTTGATATAAATAGAATATCTTTTTCTTTTTTCTTTAAAAGGGCCCCTAAAACTGTACAAGTTTCAGGCTTCAGGAAACTTGGAGCCATTTCTGACAATGCTTATGATCGCTTTTAGGATGAAAGGAACTCATCTGTATTGGGTGTGTGGCACACAGCACCTGGCATAGGAGTGTCAGCTGTTTCTATTATGTAGCGATGACATATGGCTGATAGATGCATCAAGGGTAGTTCCTAGGAATTCTTTCTTTGTCTTTAGGGTGCTATTTCCCTATTATAGACTATTTAGTTTTAAAATGAAGAAATGGTAGTTCAATCTTGGGTATGTTGAAGTTAAAAGTGGAGATAAAATATTCAGCGGATATGTCCAGAAAGTAGGCATTGAAATGGTTAGGGATAGGGCTCAAGAGAAAGATTAGGGAATCGATTTGAGAATTACGCACATACAGAAGATAGTTTTCAATTATGGATCAGAAGATCCAGGGATAATATGAAGAATGAAAACTTCTGGGGCTCAGGATGGAATCCTGGGGGATGCCAACCTTTAACAACCGGTTAGATTGTAATGGTGGTTACATGGATCTGTATAATTTCATAGTACTGTACACTTGCCTCCCCCTCAAAAAAAGTACACATTTAAAACTGATGATGTTCAAATAAGAGCTGTTGTTGAATTAATACTCTGCCAGTGTGAATTTCCTGGTTTTGATAATGTGCCGTGGTTATGTAACAAAATTTGTTATCTTTGGAGAAAGCTAGGTGAAGGATACATGAGACTACTATTTTTCCATCTTCTTCTGAATCTTTGTTTTAAAATAAAATGGTGAAAAATAAAACAAAACAACTAGGCTGCAGCAGAACCACTGTGGATAGCCTTGGGCATGCCCATTTAAATAGGGCTGACCCAAAGTTGCTGGATAATTGAGAGTAAGATATGGTGTGCTGAAAGTATTTTATGGTTCTCTGAGCAGTGATCTAATTTCAGGCTAATTTCAAAAGAATGCAACCAACTGCACAAGCTAAAACAGCTGTAACATTCCAGCTACACTCTGTTTCCGGTCAATAAAAATCCTAAATCTTTATAAGAAAAAAAATCAAGCAGAGCCAGAGAAGAATAGACTGGAAAATTCTGAGGCAGTGAACCAAGAGGCAGCAGCTCAGCATTGCTCTGTGGCACTGTGGATCTGAGAGAGAAAGGCCTACTCAACTCAATACCGGATTTACTCCTAGACACTAGGAAAAAGAATTTTCTTTTATTCAGGTATTTCCAAAGAAAAATTGATATAGGAAAAATAAATTCCACTAGATTTCTTTTTGGTTGTTGTTGCTTTCGGGAAAAATAAAAATCATTAATAATCTTTAAATTTATCCTGTTCTCATAGAACCTCGGGGATGTAAGGGCAGTTAGAAGTGATTTATTTCCTTGCTGCTCAAAATGTCTGTGGACCAGCAACAGGGGCATCCCCAGGGGGCTTGCCAGAAATGTAGACTCTCAGGACCCACCCAAGACCCATTGAGTCTGAATTTGTATTTTTTCACATATTCAGAGGATGTGCATGCACATTAAAGAATCCAAAGCCCCGGTCTGCCCAATCCTTCCTTTCCACCACATTCATAATCACCAATACAACACTAATTAACAGGACGAGTACTGCCAGCACCTGGGAAGATAACCTCACATAACCAAAAAGGTCAGTGGAATAAGGTGTTTATTTTCAAATTCCCTAGAAACAAAATCTCATTTTTAACAATCTTCCACTTCCACCATATGATCTGCTTTCTTGCTGCTGCTTTTGGATTGGAGGCTGAGAGTCTGCAGGCTGTGGACTTTCTCAGACACCAGGCACTCCTGAGGGGGAGGTTGGTGGAGAGCAAGGGCCCACACCTGCGGCCCCGACAGCTTCCACCTGGCCAAGGGCCTTCGCTTCCTCTTCACTGTGTTGCGAAGGCCACCTGAGAGCGGCTAGAGAGCAGGAAGAGCCCAGAGTAGAGAGAGGAGGTGAGCATTCTACATCCCAGGGTACGTCCCTATCTGACAGCACCGCCTCATCAAAGTGTGATATTGGAATGTACTTTTTTTTTTTCAATAATTGTGTCACTGCTTGACAGGTCAACAGCAATGTAGTGAATACATTGCTCTCAGGACTCATGAGATCTGGGTTTAGCCAAGCCCCTTCACAGCCGGCCACCTCCCTGAGCCTCCATTTCTTCTTCCATAAATATGGGTAGTATTTGTCACAGGTCCAGTGTCAGGGCTGAAGTGATAATAATGCCCATCTAAAATGCATGCTGACAACTGGGAAATATAGCACAAGCATAAAATATATTGAAAGGCAAGGCACATTTAATTTAATGGAAACAATTTTTATCCTGAGCACTTTACACAAACTAACTCACGATGTAGTTATTATCATTACCTCTTTTTAATAGCGAGGAAATGGCGGCATGGACAGATAAAGTAAATTTGCTCAGGATCACACAGCCAAACAGTGGCAGACACAGAATTTGAAGTTGGGCAGCTGGTTTTAGGGTCTGTGCTCTTAACTACTCTGATCTGCTGTCTCTTGCGGGGTACAGAGCGTTGCATGCATTATCTTAATTAATTGTAAGCACAGTCCTATGAAGTAGTTATCATTATCCCAATTATACATGGGTGAGAACGGAAGCTTTAAGGGTAAATTGCCCAAGTTTATGTAGATAGTAGGTAAGATTCAAACACAAATTCGTTCGATAGTCCATGATTCTAAGTATATTTTTAGAGCTAAACTGAAGAAGCCACCAAATTTCTAGTCTTGGCAAAATTTCTCTTTACTGAGATGTTTCAAATTCTTCCAAAGTAAGTTATGTCTTGGGAACTATATGACCAACAATAAAACACTGTATTGTAGTAGAAAGTGCTAAGGTTTTAAAGTCAAAGACTCTAGTTTAAATTATAGCTCTATCACTTGGTACTTAATTTTAATAAACCCCATTCCCTATGGTTTGGGGGTAATTTAAATTGTATATGGAAACTACTCATACCAAGCATACAGTATTAGTTATTCAATAAAATGTTAATTTCAACAAAACAATTCTGAAAACAATCTTTGGGAATCTTGGCTTTGTCTGGTATTTGCTGTGTGGTTTGGGTTACATGAACTTCCTGGGCTTGCATTTCTTCATCAGACGAGAGCCTCCATATTGGTTCATTGGGTAGGGAGTGAAATAAAATGAAAGAAGTAATGTGGTTAGTAAAGGACCTTCCACACAGCTGGGCTTCAGAATGTGATATTTATGACTATTGTCCCAAATTTAATTCTTCAAGAAAATTTAATGAAAACTGCTTTTATTTTAAAGAGTTGATCTAGTTTTTAAAGTCCTTACTTGACTTATAATTCATAAATTTAGAGAGCAGGCTAGTATATATGTAGTTTCTGTGGGCTGTTTAAAACTGGATTTTGTTAGCATTTCAATTTCTATCACTTCAGGACTGCATAAAAAGCGCCCCACTGTTATAACCAAGTCTTGCTACTCAACAGAGTTCAGCAATGCTTAGCTATGCTGTCATCTGACACCATAGGGACATCTCTACATGTAAACTGAACTAAGGGAAATTTTGGATGTCAGAACTGGCTCTTAAAGAAAAACAGGTGTTCTCGAGATCTACTTTGGTCCTGAATGTGATATTTTAACAGCCAATAACTTTTTTTTGTTGGCAATAACAATGTTAATTGTTCAAGACAAACTGGGACTGTAGGAAAATCACAGATACATTCAAAATTTACTTGATCTCTCATCTTCATCTATTAGTCATGACATCAGCTTTATTAAGGAGATGAATGTTTTTTAAAGTTTGTATTGCTTTAGAAAAAGGAAATTTATTTTAAAAGAAACAGCAGCAGTTAGAAATCTAAACATGCAAAAAAGACTGAAGCAGACTGTTCAGGAAATAAATATGCTTGAACAACAAAGAAAGAATTTCTGGAAAGAATTGTTTGAAAATTTTAACTATAAAAATGTAACCCTTGGTGTGTTTTTCAAAGTCTCATAAAATAGCAGGTTTTTCTTTTTTCTTTTCCTTTCCTTTCCTCTTTTCTTTTCTTTTTCTTTTTCTTTTCAACAATATTTTTGTTTCTGAACGCTCTGTGAACTGATACATTCAAATCTGTGTTGGCCATCATGTTTCTGGTCGCCTGCGACAACGTCGATTTGTCTGGGTCATCAGGCCAAGACGCACCGGCGTCTGGAAATGAGAGTGCTGAGGAGAGAATTTCTGGACCTAGATTTTTCCATCCAAATTACCTTGAACATTGCCAGAAACCCGGTTAGCTGTTCTGAAATGAGAATCCCCCAAGACAATCAAGGATTCCCAAAATAAATTCCTGTTGTCCAGTGGATTTTTCCAGTGATTGATGTTTCCAGTGATTCGTCACACGTTTTTCTTCTTAGCTTCCCAATCGGTGATAGACTCCAGAAGGAGAAGAGGCTAGTGTCTAGCTGGCGTTACAGCCACCCAGCACTGAAGAGATCCTCTTCTCTTTACTCTTGTAATCCTGAATTACAGAATTTGCAAACCTTTACAGGTCTACATGGAATACTTAAATGTAACTACCATTTTCATAATGTAGAAAATGTAACCACTATGCTGTTTTATCAAAGGGTTCTTTCACATTCCACTTATAGTTTCATTCTATAAATAAACAAACAGTGTTGAAATAAAAGTTCAAATTTCAGGTATTTCCATAGTGGTCTCTGACTGAAGGGCATTGACATTTTCTTTGAACTTCCATCTCTACCATGTGTAGAAAATCTGATGCTCTCTTCAAAATGCCCAAAAATTCCCCTGGGGTTTACACTACAGTCTCAAGGACATTTCTGGTTCTGAGCCTCTGCTTTCCCTGATTTAGTGCAGTTCATGGATTCTCTCAACATCATCACATATATTTGTTTTGTGCTGGACCATGAAAACAAGATGGGAATTGATCCTATTTCCTAAATTTCTAACCAAAACAAAGACAAAACACAAAGGTTTTTTTGTTTTTTT
>NW_011888852.1:4517937-4520125 GCF_000151845.1 Pteropus vampyrus | reverse complement strand
CAAAATTTACTTGATCTCTCATCTTCATCTATTAGTCATGACATCAGCTTTATTAAGGAGATGAATGTTTTTTAAAGTTTGTATTGCTTTAGAAAAAGGAAATTTATTTTAAAAGAAACAGCAGCAGTTAGAAATCTAAACATGCAAAAAAGACTGAAGCAGACTGTTCAGGAAATAAATATGCTTGAACAACAAAGAAAGAATTTCTGGAAAGAATTGTTTGAAAATTTTAACTATAAAAATGTAACCCTTGGTGTGTTTTTCAAAGTCTCATAAAATAGCAGGTTTTTCTTTTTTCTTTTCCTTTCCTTTCCTCTTTTCTTTTCTTTTTCTTTTTCTTTTCAACAATATTTTTGTTTCTGAACGCTCTGTGAACTGATACATTCAAATCTGTGTTGGCCATCATGTTTCTGGTCGCCTGCGACAACGTCGATTTGTCTGGGTCATCAGGCCAAGACGCACCGGCGTCTGGAAATGAGAGTGCTGAGGAGAGAATTTCTGGACCTAGATTTTTCCATCCAAATTACCTTGAACATTGCCAGAAACCCGGTTAGCTGTTCTGAAATGAGAATCCCCCAAGACAATCAAGGATTCCCAAAATAAATTCCTGTTGTCCAGTGGATTTTTCCAGTGATTGATGTTTCCAGTGATTCGTCACACGTTTTTCTTCTTAGCTTCCCAATCGGTGATAGACTCCAGAAGGAGAAGAGGCTAGTGTCTAGCTGGCGTTACAGCCACCCAGCACTGAAGAGATCCTCTTCTCTTTACTCTTGTAATCCTGAATTACAGAATTTGCAAACCTTTACAGGTCTACATGGAATACTTAAATGTAACTACCATTTTCATAATGTAGAAAATGTAACCACTATGCTGTTTTATCAAAGGGTTCTTTCACATTCCACTTATAGTTTCATTCTATAAATAAACAAACAGTGTTGAAATAAAAGTTCAAATTTCAGGTATTTCCATAGTGGTCTCTGACTGAAGGGCATTGACATTTTCTTTGAACTTCCATCTCTACCATGTGTAGAAAATCTGATGCTCTCTTCAAAATGCCCAAAAATTCCCCTGGGGTTTACACTACAGTCTCAAGGACATTTCTGGTTCTGAGCCTCTGCTTTCCCTGATTTAGTGCAGTTCATGGATTCTCTCAACATCATCACATATATTTGTTTTGTGCTGGACCATGAAAACAAGATGGGAATTGATCCTATTTCCTAAATTTCTAACCAAAACAAAGACAAAACACAAAGGTTTTTTTGTTTTTTTGTTTGTTTGTTTGTTTGTTTTCCCAAAATACACTAAAGGATTTAGGAAATTAGGCTTTTTACATCTCAATAGCAAAAACAACCTCAGATGCATAATTGGGCAACTTTTTTTCCTCTGAGTCCTTTGTCTATCTACCACATTGTTTGCCTTCTCTCAGTTTTCTCTGCTTCTCATTCTCCACTCTACCTGCTACCAATCTCTGCTCATTTCTAAAGTTATAGCAGTATTACAAAATGCTGTGTGTATTATTTCATGTATTTGTCTCTGATTAGCTTGTGTTCTTGGGGACTCATCTCCACTCTGTGTGGTTTACCAACGTTTCCTAAAGCAACACAGTTGCTGTAAGAAGAATTTTGGTGCCTGATGTTAAATTCCACCTCATCACCTCGTTGTGCATATAAATATAGAGAAAATAAGGTACTTTACTGAAGAAGCCATTAGCCTCTTTATGACATAGTATGAAGAGTGTCAACTTTACTAAGACAAAGCAAAATCAGGTTAGTAATAAATGTTAAACAAATTGTTAGCAAGAGATGTTAAAGGAATTGTTTTCCATGCTTCAATAAATAGATTGTTTTTAAAAGGGTATGTATATTTGCTGAAGAACAGACTAAATACTTAGGAAATATGGAGCTTACAAAGCGTACATATATATTTCCAAATCAACAAGAAATTGCTTTTATCTACTTATTATTCAACTTTAAAATACTGCATTTGTCCATCATCCACTATTTGGTCTGCAAGAGGAAAATTATCCTACACTATAGTGTATATACTCCACGAAGAACATCACAATTATAAATCTTTTGTCAAATGCATACTTTTTATATACGAACAGTTTAAGGAAGAAAAATGTAATGAGAGCATAGATCAAAGACCTAGCCTCACGTATAACTTTTAGAATATTATTATCACATTA
>NW_011888852.1:4510646-4516792 GCF_000151845.1 Pteropus vampyrus | reverse complement strand
CTTATTATTCAACTTTAAAATACTGCATTTGTCCATCATCTACTATTTGGTCTGCAAGAGGAAAATTATCCTACACTATAGTGTATATACTCCACAAAGAACATCACAATTATAAATCTTTTGTCAAATGCATGCTTTTTATATACGAACAGTTTAAGGAAGAAAAATGTAATGAGAGCATAGATCAAAGACCTAGCCTCATGTATAACTTTTAGAATATTATTATCACATTAACCTTCAACATAATGTATTTACCCGGAGTTTTAATTTACACTGTGTCGTCCTATTGATTTCAACCTGAGCTTGGAACAATTAGGTTAGAGCATCAATGATAACTTAGATCAGCTCATGAGATGGATGCATTAACATCTAATTCATGTCACGTCTAAAGTAATTTGGACATTTTTCATTTTAATGATATTCATAATTATGTGACACATTCTCTCGGTTTTCTAATCCCCCTTGACAATATTATGTAATAGATGAAGAAAAAAATACAATATATTGTCAGCATGTGGATAAAATAAACTAGACAACCCAGATGAAGTTGAATCTAGTATAATTTATGATAAAACATTTAACACATTTATCTAAAATGTAGGCTTCTACTCAGAAGTCTTTATTTAACATTATCATCCAGGAGTTGTGATTATAATGGAGATTATTTGCCCAAATACTTAAATAGGTATTTATCATTCTTAAAGTCCACTAACAAGTAGATTTTCCTTCTGAGAACATTTGTGTAATCAAAATAATGCTATATATATTACTGTTTTAACTAGTAGCACTGTGACAGTGTTGACACAGATTTCACATTTACTTATTTTTTACTGTGAAGTAAATTCTTGATTAAAGAAAATGAAGACAAAAAAATAGTTTTGCTTAGAACAAAACTACTCTTTGCTAATCATTAAAGAATGTTATTGAGAGCAGAATATCAAATGTCATTAGTGATGTTTATTGAGCGCTGACTTCATATGAGTTATTTCAGTTAATTTATGTAATTATCCTACTAGCTAGGTTGCAGATGAGAAAACAGGCTCCAACTAGTTAAGTATTAGCAACTGTGAAATGAAGGTGGATTCCAATTCAGTGACTTGAATTCCAGAACCAGTGGTCTTAGGCACTCAGCTACAGGCATGTAATATGTATTAACATCTTAAAAGTGGGGAATGCATTCCACTGGGGTATGCAAAGACTTCACAAGGATAAAGGAATTTCCAGATAGTCATTTTCCAGACTTCGATTTCTAATATGATGTTTCCTAGCATCTCTTTTCCTATTTCCCCTTTCATATTAAAACTTCTCCCCCTTTACACAAGAAACACATAGCTCTCACATTCCCAAATCTTACTCTAGTACATTGCCCAGGGTGCATTGTCCAGGTGGAAATGACCAAATTAAATCTCCTTGCAGACATGCTAATTGGACCAAGTGTTATTGAACCTAAAGAGTTTGTCCACCAGCACTGGCAGAGTCAAACACTAAACACTGAGGATAGCAGTGATGAAAGATGGGCTATTTTATAACGAATGGCACTACCCAGGGGAACAGGAAGCTAATGATCCAGAGCCCAAACTCCTGGATGGCTTTTAAGTTACAGACTGCATGGGGCAAAATCACAAGACACGGTGGGGCACGGGTTCAGCGTCTGGGAGCTGATTGGTCAGAGGAGAGGCAAGGTTAATAAATCATTTCTTTAGGTCTTGAGGACAACTCTGAGGTCTGCTCTGGCATCCTTTTGTCTGGTCTCATGGAAAAGTAGTCAGGGGGTCATTCCACCTTAGGGCTCCTGAGCTGAAACATAACTTAAGTCAAAATATTATTTTAGCTTAACAGAAACCCATATCTTGGGACCCTTTGTCAAGTCATGGCCATTGTTTCTGACTGCCTCAGGGGTTAAATGACTAGTAAGGGAAAAGGCTAAAGCTTACATGGCACGCTGTGAAGAAATTGAATACAGTGCCAGGGCTACACATTAAATTAAATCCTACATGAACTTGGAACTCTTGGTTTCACAAAATATATACTGGCGGAAAGATAATGGAAATGAAATGCTTTTAGCAGGGTATACCCAGTCTATTTACCCTGATGGTTTAGGGTAAATAAACCTGGAATTTATGGATATGCATGGAATAGCCCACTGGAAAATGTCAGTGTCTGTCACGTAATTATCTAAGTATAAATTGGAGACAGTTCATGACTGAAATAGTTCTGTTTGTGTAAGTGATACCTTACTTAGCTACCTCAAGCACTAGATCTGGGCCAGGGTACTCTCTTAGGTGGTATGAGAAAACCCAGGAGGCTGGGCTGGTGGTCTAAGACATCGTCATTATTTTCTTGTGTCTCATAGTCACTTGTATTCTTTTAAATTATTAGTGAAGTTTAGCACTGAATGAAAGCTCTGAGTCCGGTCAGTCTGTTTTGACTATCTAAGCCTTTGTTTTTATCTCAGCAGATATAATGAGTGTTAAAATTGGCTTTTTACATGTTTTTAAATATAAGCAATTATTTTCTGTTAATGTCAAGGACCTCTTCAGCTAAGCTGAACAGGCAGATCCAGGCTGTGCGGTGCTGGCTGCTTCTATAATTTGGGTGGCATTCTGTAAGAAAATACAGAATTAGAAACAAAAGTAAATATTTATTTTGAATGAAAAAATAAATCATAAAAATTACAAATTTTAAAAGCTGACAAATACTACAGACATCAAAAATCTAGAAAATAACATAATTCAATTAGATACTTGACATATCCCATGATACTTTGTTTTCTACCTCTTTTGGCTCTGTGCTCTTTGATTACTTCTTCATATGACAATGGTTTTGCAATATATTCCATAGAAAGAATAGAGAGAGAGAGAATTCAGTTTTTTCCTCTAGCATGATTTACAAAGATTTTTTTAAAAATATAATATAGATCGTTTCTTGGCCCTTTGGCTAAGATGAAATATAGTAAAATATAATATAGGAAAGTTTATTTCAGCTTCATAATTCAATATTGATATTGTCATATAAATGTTTACAATTGTCAGATTTATAAGAACCTGTATACAGGTTTTGATTAGGCATTGATGAGAACCAAATTATTTAACTATACTTTTACTAGTCTGACAACTGGACAAAATGTTCTGTAGATTAGCTTCTGACCCCATATATTTCAAACCTTGTTTCTCCTCCACCCACATACTTCTGATGATGTGCACTATAGAACACATTCATAAAGTGATATAATCCTTGGCCTGAGTCTACCATTAGGCAATTACCTTACCCAATCAAACACAATATCCAAAAAACACTGGTAACACAGTACACCGTAGAGTATCAGTTGTTTACCCTAGTGATTGCGTGGCTGACTGGGAGCTGATGCTCTCTGACTCATAACACAGTATCATACCACATATTGCTAGCCCAGAAAAGATCGAAATCCAAAATTTGAAGTATAGTCTCTACTGAATGTGTGTTGCTTTCACACCATCATAAAGAAAAAAGTCATAAGTCAAAGTATCATAAGTTGGGGACCATCTATAGTTCAAAGAATTAATGACAATGCTGTTATGAAATTCTTCCTGTTAATTTTATTTTATGTGGACAGTTTCTCAGACTTTACACTTATAAATATTAAAATTAGAATTGATGCTGAATCCTGTCACATTCAAGAAATAAATGATAATCATCCACAAATATATGAGTTTATTGAAAAAAGTCCCTTTCACTTCATCAAGATATATTTCCAATAAATAGATTCCTTTTCAATAAATATCCCAACTGAGAATACATATAATACAAATAATTATAATAATCCCTCAATCCAGGAAATATTTTTAAAATAACTTTAAATATAATTTATATACCATAAAAATTCACTCATTTTAAATGTGCAATTCAATGAATTTTATTTCATTTACAGAGTTGTACAACCATTATCACAATCTAATCTTAGAACATTTCCATGACCCTAAAAAGAAAACTTTGTGCCCATTTACAGTCAATTCCAATTACCAACCCAGCCCTAGGCAAGCACTAATCTACTTTCTACCTCTTTATATCTGCCTTTTAAAAAATCCATAAAAATGGAATCATACAATATATGTTCATGTCTGGCTTCTTTCACTGAGCGTAATGTTTTTGAGGTTCATCTATGTTGTAGCATATATCAATATTTTATTCATATGGGGGACTGAAAAAATAGTCCATTGTATGGATATACCACATTTTCTAAAATCTCTTCATTGGTTCATCAATATTTGGGTTGTTTTCACTTTTTGGCTGTTTTAAGCAACGTAGCTAGGAACATTTCTGTCAAGTATACTTGTTCACTTCGTATGTATGTACAAATATTTGTATTATTATTTGTGATACATGCATTCTATATCCAGAACAAAACAGGATTTAGCATTAAGTCTATTTCAATTTTAATATTTATAGATGTGAAAGCTGAGATCCTATCCACCTAAAGAAAACTGAGAAATTGAAGTGGAAGGAGCTTTATAATAGCAGTGTCACTCAGTTTTTTGAAGAGAACTGTAAACATTCTACACAATTCCACCTACAAGTAGAATTGCTAGATCACATATTATGACAATGTATAACTTTTTAAGAGTCAAATTGTTTACAAAAAAAATGGCTGCATCATTTTACATTGCTACCAGTAATGCACATGGGCTTGAATTTCTCCACATCCTTGCCAACACTTGTTAGTACCAACTTTTTTACTATAGCCATTTTAGTGGGTAAGTCTTGTTTTTTTGCTTTGCATTTCCCTAAAGGCTAATGACATTGAGCATTTTTACATGTGCTTTCCTGCCATTCATCTCTCTTTGAAGAAATGTATATTCAAATTCTTTTCCCATTTTTAAATTGTATTACTTATCTTGTTAATTATTGAGTTATGAGTTCTTTGTATACATTAAATACATGTTGGATATAATGATTTACAAATATTTTCTCATAGGTTATTGGTTGTATTTCCAATTTTGTGATGGTGTCTTTAGATGAGTAAAAGGTTGTAATTTGGATGACATACAATTTATCAATTTTTTTCTTTTATTGCTTATATTTTGGGGTCAAATCTAAGAAATCATTGCTTAACTCAAGTTTAAAAAGATTTACTCTTTTTAAGAGTTTTATAGTTTTAGCTCTTACATTTAGGTCTGTGATCCATTTTGTGATAATTTTTGAGTATGACGTGAGGTAGGGTTCAAATTCATCTTTTTGAATGGATTTCCAATTGTCCCATTTCTTGAAAAGACTATTTCTTCTCCATTGTATTTTTTTGGTGCTTTTGTTGAAAGTTGTTTGACTGTAAATGCAAGGGCTTATTTCTGGGCTCTTAATTCTATTCCATTGATCAATTCTATCCCACATATATCTGCCCTTCTGCCAGTAATACACTGAATCAATTATTGTAGCTTCGTAGTAAATTTCGAAATCAGGAAGTGTAAGTCTTCCAACTTTTTTTCAAGATTGTTTTTGCTATTCTGGATTCTTTATATTTCCATATGAATTTAGAATTAGCTTGCCAATTTCTGCAAAATAGTCATCTGGAATTTTGGTAGGAAATGTGTTGCATCTGTAGATTAATTTGAAGAATATTGCCATCATAACATTATTAAGTCTTTCAAACCATGAACATGGAATATCTCTCCATTTGTTTACATCTTCTTTAAATTTGCTTAGAAACACTTTATAGTTATGGAGGTACAAGTCTTGTCAATGAAATACTTAACTTCATTTTCTGAAGTGTAAGTTTCTAGAAATACTATCGAGTCTTATATGCTGATTTTTTTTTATCCTACAACATTGATTGACTTAGTTTTAGTAGCTTTGTAGTAAATTTGGGTTTTCTATATATAAAATACTATACATAGAAATTTTACATTTTTAAATACTTTAACCTTTATGGCTTTTGCAAAATTGTAAAATTAGATTTAATTTATGTACTTATTTATGATGCAGAGAAGTATGGTAGACGGTCAATAAAAGACTTTCCAGAATAAATGTTATATTGGGGTACAGTTTCATGGGGTGAAATGGAAATATGAGTTCAAAAAGATAATTATGTAAAATATCCTCCTGTTAAAGAAAACGTTAATGTAGTAGTTTTAAAAATTGATAATGGATACCGAATTGCCTGGTATGTAGGTTCT
>NW_011888852.1:4506872-4509411 GCF_000151845.1 Pteropus vampyrus | reverse complement strand
TCTATTTCAATTTTAATATTTATAGATGTGAAAGCTGAGATCCTATCCACCTAAAGAAAACTGAGAAATTGAAGTGGAAGGAGCTTTATAATAGCAGTGTCACTCAGTTTTTTGAAGAGAACTGTAAACATTCTACACAATTCCACCTACAAGTAGAATTGCTAGATCACATATTATGACAATGTATAACTTTTTAAGAGTCAAATTGTTTACAAAAAAAATGGCTGCATCATTTTACATTGCTACCAGTAATGCACATGGGCTTGAATTTCTCCACATCCTTGCCAACACTTGTTAGTACCAACTTTTTTACTATAGCCATTTTAGTGGGTAAGTCTTGTTTTTTTGCTTTGCATTTCCCTAAAGGCTAATGACATTGAGCATTTTTACATGTGCTTTCCTGCCATTCATCTCTCTTTGAAGAAATGTATATTCAAATTCTTTTCCCATTTTTAAATTGTATTACTTATCTTGTTAATTATTGAGTTATGAGTTCTTTGTATACATTAAATACATGTTGGATATAATGATTTACAAATATTTTCTCATAGGTTATTGGTTGTATTTCCAATTTTGTGATGGTGTCTTTAGATGAGTAAAAGGTTGTAATTTGGATGACATACAATTTATCAATTTTTTTCTTTTATTGCTTATATTTTGGGGTCAAATCTAAGAAATCATTGCTTAACTCAAGTTTAAAAAGATTTACTCTTTTTAAGAGTTTTATAGTTTTAGCTCTTACATTTAGGTCTGTGATCCATTTTGTGATAATTTTTGAGTATGACGTGAGGTAGGGTTCAAATTCATCTTTTTGAATGGATTTCCAATTGTCCCATTTCTTGAAAAGACTATTTCTTCTCCATTGTATTTTTTTGGTGCTTTTGTTGAAAGTTGTTTGACTGTAAATGCAAGGGCTTATTTCTGGGCTCTTAATTCTATTCCATTGATCAATTCTATCCCACATATATCTGCCCTTCTGCCAGTAATACACTGAATCAATTATTGTAGCTTCGTAGTAAATTTCGAAATCAGGAAGTGTAAGTCTTCCAACTTTTTTTCAAGATTGTTTTTGCTATTCTGGATTCTTTATATTTCCATATGAATTTAGAATTAGCTTGCCAATTTCTGCAAAATAGTCATCTGGAATTTTGGTAGGAAATGTGTTGCATCTGTAGATTAATTTGAAGAATATTGCCATCATAACATTATTAAGTCTTTCAAACCATGAACATGGAATATCTCTCCATTTGTTTACATCTTCTTTAAATTTGCTTAGAAACACTTTATAGTTATGGAGGTACAAGTCTTGTCAATGAAATACTTAACTTCATTTTCTGAAGTGTAAGTTTCTAGAAATACTATCGAGTCTTATATGTTGATTTTTTTTTATCCTACAACATTGATTGACTTAGTTTTAGTAGCTTTGTAGTAAATTTGGGTTTTCTATATATAAAATACTATACATAGAAATTTTACATTTTTAAATACTTTAACCTTTATGGCTTTTGCAAAATTGTAAAATTAGATTTAATTTATGTACTTATTTATGATGCAGAGAAGTATGGTAGACGGTCAATAAAAGACTTTCCAGAATAAATGTTATATTGGGGTACAGTTTCATGGGGTGAAATGGAAATATGAGTTCAAAAAGATAATTATGTAAAATATCCTCCTGTTAAAGAAAACGTTAATGTAGTAGTTTTAAAAATTGATAATGGATACCGAATTGCCTGGTATGTAGGTTCTACTGGCTACTTTTAAGAATTACATAACTATTTTTATGTTAAAATGTGAATGTACAATAAAACAATTTGCATCCTTGGCAACTATTTGAGTTAGATGAAAAATTTTGGTCAATCTAAAAAATGAGGGGGAAGGTAAACAATCAGTTTTTCAGAATTCTTTTAAGAGGTATAAGGGCAAAATCACTTAAAACTTCTGGATTAATGTATACCTCCCTAATAAGTTATTTTCCTTTGGGATGACTGACTGTTACCTCTCCGAGATTTTTGGAAACTACCAAATGACCCCTAATTTTTAAATTTAAAAGCCTCTCTTAGTAGTCATCCAACAGGCCAAATCATTAATTTTGATTGAGGAAAGTAATTATTCATCTAGAATTAAATCACGGTCATCCTTAAGTCACTTAGCTAGTCTTAAATGTTCAGGGCAATGAATGTATATATATGTGTATATGTATTATGTATATATGTACATAATTTTTTACGGCAGATCTATTCAAGTATAAAATTTGTCATCTATAGTACTTGCTAATTTTAAAGAACTTTGGAAGACAGGTAGCGTACGTTCGCTTTGATTTTCCTTTTTCAGCCTTCCATAATCATCAATGGTATTAGCGCAGTTGCTATTTGTCCTTAGGAGTCAGGAATTTCACATTTTCAAACATATTTAACAGACTTTTAGCACACACACGTATACAGACGACTGAGAGTTTTATCATGCAGCCCATGGGGGTTTTTGGAAGTGTCGTCTTCGGCTACATAGGTCATAAAGGTTAAGTTCCAGAACAGTGACAGAA